>NW_022154763.1:0-83118 GCF_001633185.2 Quercus lobata
TCTTTGGCATAGACTCACAATAACCTTCTTACCTTTAATAGATTTAAAAGAAAAATATCAAATTAAGGAGATTTAAAAAAAAAAAAAAAAGGTGCACAAATGTTGTAGACTACGTTTTATTCTTTAATTGTTAAAAATTAATTGAACAATTTGCATAACTAGACTTTTTATTTATTTTATTTTCTTAATTCCATGGTTACAAATAAGAAGGGGGATTTAAAGTGTTGGTGTATTCGTTAAAAATACCAAAAGATACCAACTAATTGAACTACGAAACTCTTGGTAAGTAAATAATCTGTTACATAATATAATCGGGGTCAAAACAATATCCTTTTCACCCTTGATCAAGTTAACAGTGCAAACACAAAAACTGGACTCCTTACACTATGACTGCCATCTGACCATACCAATGATGAGGACGCCATTGAGTAATCAGTTGGCAGAACTCTTTGTCCTCCAGTAACAGACACCACAAAAGACTTCTTCTCATATAAGGACTTGAAGGAGAGCACCTCAGGCTCTACAACTATTTTCACTTTGGATTTTGTGAAGGTTGTGGCCTTGTAGGTGGAATTTGCAAAGCCTACATTCGTAACTGTCCTGTGAAAGGTAACATTAAAAGACTTCGACGGTTTGACCATAGCCGTCATTGAAGGATAATTCAGATTTCTGGCCAATGTTTTTGTGGAAACTTTGGGGCAAGTGCTGTTATCTCCTGAAATAAGTCTAAGGTCCTTCTCATCATAGCCTAAACCGCATAACAATTTGATGTAGTCTTCTTTGGAAGCATCATACACCAGTCCAGGATGAGCAGCTTTTGTTGGATTGATTTGCCCAGATCCATAACTCAATTCTGCTGCTAAATTTTTGGTTGCATTCATGGGCGAAGCTATAAATACAAAATGAATTGGTGATTTTTAGCAACAAAAAACTTTATTTTCCATTAAAAAAAACAAAAACAAAAACTTTACTAGTACTTAGCCATATAGGCGAAGCCAAGGCTGTTTTATAGGAGCCCCCTAATTGTAACTTTATTTTTATTTACTTTTAAAAAATTGATTATATTAAACTGGTAAAGTCTCTTATGATCGTATAAGAGATCTAGGGTTCAATCCCCGCCTACACCAAAAACTGATTGGTATCTTAGTCTAATGATAAAGAGCCATCATTAGGAGCGGACACCATAGGTTGAAACTGTCTCAAAAAAAAATTATAATCACTATTAACTTTTATATATATATATATATATATATATATAACTTATTAAAAATATAATAGTATCTTTTTTATATGTCAGAATTCATTAAAAAGAGAAATCCATATTTTATCAGCATTTCTAAAGTTCAAAACCTATTTAAAAAAATGAAGGTTGGGGAAAGAAAAAAATATATATTAGTTATCTCTAAAAATAAAAATATATATATATAAATATATAAATTTTTTTTTTAAACTCCTGACATGAACTCAAATTCTAACTATAATAATTTATCCTCTTTCGTAAAAAAATTGTGTAATAAGCAATAGAAATTTCGGATAATTCCAAAATAACATAATTTTATGTATGTTGTACTTGAAGTCTCTGTCTCACTATATAAATAATTTCCATTCATAAGTGAAATTTTGACTTTAAAAAAAAATCAAAAATTGATTTATTCATGTGAAAATTCTTTTACAGATTAATACTGTTTTATTGATTTTTTTTTTTTTTTTTGGCATTAAACATCACTTGATATAAACATGAGGAGTCTTTTAGGTTAATATTGCAAAATCTAAACTTAATTTGCGTTATAGGTACTGTTTGAACTTAATTGGGGAATTGAGGAAAGAGAAAGAATTTCGGCAACAGTGTTGCCGAAATTCAACAAAAGTAAGAGAGAGAAAGAAAAAAGGTTGGAGAGAGAAACAAGAGGAATTTCGGCAACGCTGTTACCGAAATTCCTCTGCCCAAATTCCTACCCGATCCTGTGTAAAAAAGCAATTGCGGCAATGCCATTGCCGAAATAGGGAAAAAAAAAAATTGGTAATTGTGGCAATGGCATTGCCGAAAATGGGGGAAAAAAAATTGAATGGAATTATGGCAATGTCATTGCCGAAAATGAGAGGAAAAAAAAAAATGTTGTTGCCAAAATCTGGGAAGAAATTTTAAAAAAAGTGTTACGTTCACTATTTTTATAATACTTTCACAACAAATCACAGGTGATTAGTTATTATTAGTTCAAATTTGATTTTGACACTGAGATTACTTTTTTAATCTAATAATAACAACCTGCCACTTAAAATTTGTTGTAAAAATTGTGTGTACCTATCATTTCTTAAAAAAAATAAATAAATAATAGAATTGTGGCAATGGGATTGCCGAAATAGGTGTAGAAAATTCTCACCTATGTCGGCAATCCCATTGCCACAATTCTTTCTTTTCTTTTTTTTTCTTTTTTTTTCTCACATTTTCGGCAATGGCATTGCCGAAATAGGTGAAAATTTTCTACACCTATTTCGGCAATTCCATTGCCACAATTCTATTATTTTTATATTTTTTTTTAAGAAATGATAGGTACACACAATTTTTACAATATTTTTACAACAAATTTTAAGTGGCAGGTTGTTATTATTAGATTAAAAAAGTAATCTCAGTGTTAAAATCAAATTTTAACTAATAATAACTAATCACATGTGATTTGTTATGAAAATATTATAAAAATATTGTGAACGTAACACTTTTTTTAAAATTTCTTCCCAGATTTCAGCAACAACATTTTTTTTTTCCTCTCATTTTCGGCAATGACATTGCCATAATTCCATTCAATTTTTTTTCCCCCATTTTCGGCAATGCCATTGCCACAATTACCAAAAAAAAAATTTCTTTTTTTTCCCTATTTCGGCAATGGCATTGCCGCAATTGCTTTTTTACACAGGACCGGGCAGGAATTTGGGCAGAGGAATTTCGGTAACAGCGTTGCCGAAATTCCTCTTCTTTCTCTCTCCTACTTTTGTTGAATTTCGGCAACACTATTACCGAAATTCTTTCTCTTTCCTCAATTTTCCAATTAAGTTCAAACAGTACCTATAACGCAAATTAAGTTCAAATTTTGCAATATTAACCCAAAAGACTCTAAACATGAGTGTTTTTTATATTTCAGATTGGTCTCAACCACACTATATGGAAAATGTTAACAGTGCACTTGCATGTGTATATAAATTTCCCCCCTGTGAAGTCAAATCCTAGCGAAAACTGCTTAGCTAGGAAAAATAAAAAGGCACAAGAAGAATTGAAAAAGATTACCGGTAGTCATAATGGCAGATTTGATGGCTGCAGCAGACCAATTGGGGTGAAACGTTTTGACATATGCAGCCACACCCGAGGCGTGGGGGCAAGCCATGGAGGTTCCGCTTAATATACTGTACTTAACACGCCTCTTGTCTTCAACGAAAGATGTGGGTGAAACAATCGGTGAATATGCAGCCAAGATTTCTGTCCCTGGTGCTGTTATATCAGGCTGCAACACATGTGAGCCAATTTAAAGCATAATACAATATAATTGGCATATCTAGGTGTTTTCAGAACTGAAACATCAAAAGTTTAAATTTCCATCTTCCAATTATTGAATAATATATATGACAAAAGAGCTTGTAGGTACCAAAAGCACGTATCTCATGGGCGGTGCTAGCCATAGCCTAGGGGGTTCAAATGAACCCCCTGACTTGGCGAATATATATATATATATATATATATAATATAAAAACTTTTATTTGTTTTGACCCTCTAAAATAAAATTTTGAACACTCTAGCCCTAAATTTATTTTTTAAGCACAACTAAAATAACCTTAAAATTCTCTTACGAATATCTTAGCATTTTTAAACCAAAAAAAAAAAACCCAACAACAAGCCAATTTAATCTAAAACCTTGAAAATAAAAATTAGTTGTTGAATTTGAAGTGCTTTTAATTTTTTATTTGTTGAGTAAGGACTGGGCACGTGGGACAAGCCAAGAGTTATTAAGTGAAGACAAAATCAAATATTAACACAACAAAAATTATCTTAGTATCTATTTGGGAACAATTTATCTAACTTTTTGCTGAAAGTATAAAATAAGTAGGAACTTACATAAGACTCGCAAATAATAGAAAAAAAGATGAAGTAATAAGTTGGCTTATAATCAAAATCCAAACGCACTTAATACAATTACAAAGAACAATAGTGTCGAAATTGAGCTGAATTGTTAAATATAAGAATGGTAAAGAGTTAAAACAAACTAATAGATAAAAGAATTCTAAGTAATAATAATTAAAGTTCACTTAGCGATAATAATTAATATTTTTATTGTATTTGAAAATAATGGATGATTTTCAAAATTTCATCTTAGTAATAATAATTAGTATGTTCATTGTATTATGAAACTATATGTCAAATGAACTAATAGTTTATATTTTATTTTCTTGCTAATACTATGAACAAATTTGTAATAAAGAAACATTGTAGACCACAAAATTTATTTTCCCTAAAAAAAAAAAAAAAAAATTCTGGAGCCATGTACCTTCAATATTTCTGGTGCAAAGATATTCGGCCCACGTGAAGAAAATGAAGCAATTTTGGGGGCATTACGATCTTTTACTGCTTCACTCTTTAGAATGGTCGCTCGAGGCTCTCTATAAATTAAAACACAAGGATGACCAACTCATTTAAAGTAACAAATGCAAAGAAAATGATAATAATAGCAAAAAGAAACAAATGCAAAGAGCAAACAACACATAGGGGTACTATATAGAAACCCATACTTAGTAGAATTAATGTAGGATGCGACTATATCATGTCTGTCAACGCTTAAAGAAGATGCAGGTAATAAGAAGATACTAGCATCATATTCAAACGGTTCATTCTTCAAGATCGATCCAACTGCACCAGCACTGCTGGCCCCATCATCTCCTTGAGGCTTATCGCAAAGAACAATCTTGCCTTTCACTAAAGTGCTGTTTAGGCACCCTACAATGCAATAACTGCAATACAAGAATTTTCAAGTTTCATTTTATCATTAATATATCATTAAAATATATATTAAAACAATTTGAATAGCAAAAAAAATTTACCTGGAATCAGAGCACTCACTCACAACAACATTTTTTCCATCAACCAGAGGAAATGTAGATCCGTTTAATGAGAAACCATTAATTCCAATTCCCTTTTTGATGGAGAACCATTAGATTGCAAAATAGATATTCAATACATACATGACAATAAAAATCCAGAGTCTCACATTTGTGTTTCAATTTATTGGCTACCAATCACAACTTATGTACAAATGGTATTCTATGATTGAATTGGTGGAGTATAAATTGGAACACACTCATGTACAATGACTAGAATGGATTTAAAAAGATATAGGAGTGGATGATACATACAGCTAGTGTCTTTCCGTTCCCAAGGACAACCTTGTCTATGATTTCGCGATCTGTGCTGCTTGCTGCTACACTAAGTATCCATGGAGCTATACTTCCCACAGTAGCTTTATCTGGACCACTGTTGCCTGCAGATTGAGAAGTTAATATCCCTTTCTCCATAGCATGAAAAGCACCAATCGCAACGGCATCGTTGCTGAAATCTGCATTAGGTGAATTTGGTCCTAATGAAATGGAAATGATGTCAACTCCATCAGCAATAGCATCATCGAAAGCAGCCAATATACTTGCATCTTCACAGCCATTTGGATAGCAGGCTTTATATGCTGCAATCCTCGCTGAGGGAACCCCTCCTCTTGCAGTACCGTGAGCAATTCCATAGAAACTGACGTCCTTTACTTTGTTCCCAGCTGCCGTTGAGGCAGTATGGCTTCCATGACCTATATCGTCCCTTGCAGTCTTACTTTCATTTGATGTTGAGTAATATCGAGCTCCAATGATCTTGCTGAAATATGATAGTTCCATATTGATGATCAGCATTTAGAGGAGTACAAATTGCTGAACAATGACATTCTTCTTTTGGTTGTGTTTTGTGTTTCAGTATTGCGCATTAACAAAAATCTGGGAGAAAAAAAAAATTACTTATTGCAAGTGAAATTTTTGCCTCCTTTACATTCACCCTTCCACTTCTTGGGAGGAGGACCAAATCCTTCATCATTGAAGCTCTCTGATTCAGGCCAGATTCCAGTGTCAATAAAGCCAACTATGACATCACTCTCAGCAGCAGCATTCCTTTCAACTGCCGCAGATAAACCAATGTAGTCCCAAGACCTTGTTGTGTGAAGATGGTAAGTTTTGCTTGGAAAAACAGAGACTACTTCCTTCCTACCTGCACATCACAGTATGTAAATACATGCTATAATGTTATGAGTTATGTCCCATCAAATTATGCGACTCTTTCGGGAAATGATATGATAAAATTGTCTTGCAGCACTCACTAGCAAGCTTTTGTCTTTCAAGATCAGTGAGCTTGGCAACAAATCCATTGAAACTCCTTTTGTAACTTCTAAGCAAGGAATTTTCTACAGAACTAGAGAAGGACAAAGAGAAAGAGAATTAGAAAAATCTGACATTATTATTTTTAAATAAAAACAAAAAGCAATGTTACCTCTCAATCGTAGCTTACCTGCCCTCAACAACTTCTTGAAGCAAACTAAAGTGGTTAGACAACGGTGAGTATTGCCCCGTAGGAAGTGACCCCATGTACACAATGTATACCTGCATTATCATTAAAGCAGAAAAGAGTCTCACAAGGTGTGGCCGATACGGGCGATTCGGTCCGAAACAAGCCAAAAATGGTGTTTAAAATAAAAAAATAAAAAATAAAGTAAATAAACACGGCAAAATACACCATTTGACTCCAGGGTTTTCTTTCCCTTTTTTTCCCTTTCCATGTCTTATTTGTTTTTTTTTTTTTTTAAGTTCCCAAATAATTTGATAATTGTATCAATTTAAATAATTACTTATCATTAAAAAATGATATTATTTTGCAAAATTTACCCCCTAAATATCGGCTATAAATATTAAATTGATCCCAAAGGTTCCTTATCTACTATTGCCCTTAGGTTATGCTTGTTTCGACTGTAATGGAAATTGGGAAAACATTTTACACCATAAGAAGTGTATGGTTTGGGCTGAAATTCAGTCAACTTGAAATTTGATATCTTTGACCGTAAAATAAGTGGGCCCAAGGGGTAAAATTGTTTACACTTTGAATTTACCTTCAAATGATTTTTCTAGGCATACCCGAACTGAGAGAGAGAGAGAGAGAGAGAGAGCACCGATCAAGGTAAACTCCGAAATCAATTTGGGTTGTGGTAGTTCCTTCTCCCTCACCAACTGTTCTCTCTCTCTTCCTCTAATCCTTCTTTCTCCTTCTTCGTTCCAAATAGATTTGACTTCTCTCTCTACCCTTTTGTCATCCCTTTCTCCCTCACCAATCTACCTTCTCTCTCTTTCCCTCCGACCAACCGAGGCCAGATCAACCACTGCATGTCACCAATCTAGTGCCTTAACTCAATGATTTTTGTTTTCTTTGATCTCTGATTTTGTTGTTGTTGTGGTGGTGTGGGTGGTGGTGTTTTGGTGAGTTTTGTGTGGGTGGTGGTGGACCGATCTGTGAGTGGTGACGACAACAGAGCAATGGTGGTGGTTTTTTCCCTCTTCACGATTTGGATTTTGTGTGGGTGGTGGTGAGTCGTGCTTGTCCTTGGTGGTGGTGGTGGCTAGCAACTGGCTTGTGCTTCCATTTTTTGAAAATAAATTTTTTACATCCAAGACTAAACACGAGAAATAATTTTCCGGTGTAATTTCCACAACATAGTCAAACAGCAAAAAATGTTTTCCTTTATGTAAAATATTTTCAACTAAAAATATTTTACACTTAAAAAATATTTTACATATTGACAAACACAACCTTAAGTTGGTCTATGTTTACCATTATATGAAAAAAATATGCTTAGCAATATATAGGAAATATAAATAAAAATATATTTAATAATTTATTAATAAACGTATCCCGCCACACTCACACCCTATTTTTTCAAAAATTGCTAAGTCACCGAACCGCATCGCACCCTAACCCGAATCTGCACCTGTGCTTCCTAGGCTGTGTTAGTGCTTCTTATATCCCGTCTCCATCCTAAACGGTCCAAAGATAATAAATGAGTTTCTTATAGACCGGAAGTATGGAGTCTCTCCTAAAATCAGATAGGTTACTACTATGGTCATGCTCAAGAAGGGAAATCATAGCAGTCGCCCCCCTCTACCCATTTTTTATCTACCAAAAAAAAAAAAAAAAAAAAAAGATAACTACCTTTCTATCTTCATCGGCAGCTCTGCATGATAAGCTTATGGTGAGTATGAGAATGTAGGCTATGTAACATAACAGGAGAGATCCATACATGGCCATTTTCCTGATTCCGAAAACCTTTTTTTTTTTTTTTTTTTAGAGGAAGAGTGGTGAATGGTATTTTATATAAGAATTTAAGGTTCAGATTCTCTTGTCTATTAAGCATTCACATTTAATTTCTTGTTTCCAAATGCATGCATGGAATGCCAAAAGTTTTGTCATTTATCTAGTACTTCCTTACCGGGTACAAATCCCCTTATAAAAAGGAAAAATGCATCTATGGAATAAAATTAAACTTAGAAACTTTTATTGGAAGATTTTATTTTTAGGAAAACTTTGATTAGAATTATCGAGGATGATTCTAATTATGTTGTAATATATAGTTCAGTTATTTTACGCACACATGTCAACTATACAGATCCTTATACTCCACGATATTGTCATTTCCTTGAGAATGGTCTTTAATTTAGGTAATTGCTATGAGTCAGGTTCATAATGGTATTACCAACTAAAACCTTGGATAGAATTTAGGATGGTAGCTTGCAACTTCGCAGTGATCTATAATGTTGCTCTTCCCGCATGCATATGCTTTCTTTTCGAATGAATCCTTCCTGGATAATGACTAGTGAACACATCTTAGAGAACACAATTACACACGCCAATGTGGCACGATATTATTGCCCACTAATTCCACTTATGTTTGTTCCCTACCATTTATTTTGCTATGTGACATTTGTGTACGAATATAAGTGATATTGGGTCGGGTTTACGGTCACCCGCAACCCAACCCAATAAAAATCAAGTTTGACAGACAGATACCCAATCCAACCCAAGTATTTGGGTCGTTGCTTGGGTCTCGAGTTAGACTTTTTTTTATTGAAGACTTTTTTTAAAAAAAAATTATCACTCTCATATTGTTTCGAGTCTTTTTTTTTTTTTTTTCCAAGTTGTTTGGGGATTTTCATTAATATTGGTGCATTGTTTTTCTATGATTTTAAAGTTTTTAAACTTTAAACTTACTCATTTTACCAGGCAAGCAATTAATTTTATTTAGACTCTTTTTTTTCTTTTTTTTTAAAGAAATGCCATACTCACAACATTTTTACAACAAATCATAAGAAGCAGGTTGTTACTAGCTATTATTGTTGGAGCAAAAAAGTAATCTCAGTGATAAGTTCAAATTTGAAATAACAACTAACCACTTATAATCTGTTGTGAAAATGTTATAGATGTAGCACTTCTTTTTTTTTTAAGAAATTTTTTAATATATATTTTCTATAGACTCGTGTTCATTAAAAAAGAAAATAACTAGAATTACATAATTGGTTGGCTTGATTCACGGCGTCTTCCAATGAAAAAAAATCCTCAAAGTCAAAAAAATTTGAAGAAAAAAGATAATAAATATAGAAAGTATTAAAGTGCAATTGATATTTAAAAAAAGAGTCTGAATTTGCTCAGGATTGGATGTAAAACTCATGTTTTACACATCTAATAAGAGACTGTTACATTAGCATTTTACTTAAAATTCAATACATTCTACTACACCTAATAATATCTTACTAGAGTCCCAATTTGGTTGGATTTATATATGGGTATTACAATTGATTGGGTGTGTGGTTGTTTGGGTATGGTTGTACTTATTCTTAAATATATTATAAGATTTTATTGCTACCAACCACTACCTCTTTTAATTTACTAACCATTCAAATCTATATCTACCCAATATGGAATTATTAGTTGAAGAACAAGCAAATAAGTCAAATTTTCTTTAACAATTCAATTTAGGGAAAATTTTGTTTTTAGTTTTATTTATCTCTTTTTAAGGAGACATTATTAATTATGAAATATTCTTTTGAAGCTTCACTTAATTTGAATGTAAACTCATTCATGAAAATGCTCCGGTGCGACACTTATATAAATGTAATTAACTAATTGATTCAATATGCTTTTCTTAAAAACCATTAACTTTAAAAGGGATAGTAATAGCCTAATAGGTTCATAAAATAAGTCTCTCAAAAAAAAAAGTTCATAAAATAAAAAAGATAGTTTACGGCACTTTCAAAAATATATTTGAAATGCATAAATTTTATAAGAATTTTTTTTGGAGAAAAATATAAGAAATTTAAATTTATATTTATAAATTTTCAAAAGATTTGCATTAGGAAAATTTCAAGAGATGGTTATGGTTGAAAAATAACTGATGAAACATTGTAAGTTAAGAAGAAGAAAAATATGTAGGAATAATTTTTTAGAACACTATATTCGGAATATAAGTCATAATTTTTTATCTTAAATACATGTCCATAAATAAGCAATATTACTCCTTAACTTGCTCTTGCCATTTTTACCATTCTTTGACCGATTATAATATTTTATTCCCTGAAACAAATAGCATATATCCTTAAATACATTAATTTCTTTCCATTTAAACAAATTTGTGATCATGGAAATTTTCCTTTTAATGCATTTTCAACCAAATTTATGGCTTCAGATTCTACTATAAGTCAATTAATGACTTTTTAAATTTCACTTATTTCTTTATCAAATTGCTCTTTTTTTAATTGTCTGTATATCGATCATATATGAATTTTAAGATTTTTATAGTCATCATTAATTTATTTAAAAACTCTACTTTTCTAAATTCTTGATGTTATAAAAAAGTTAGGCCTACCTTGGAAGCTGTCAACATCAATAAAATATATCAACAAGAACTTGCTGGCGAGAAGGTTGTTGAACTTAGAGCAATCACAGAATCATAGTTGTCAATATCGTACGATACGCAATACGTATCGTATTATGTGGAAAAAGTTTCGTATCGTATCGGCGTATCGTAAGTGCTCATGAATTATACGATACAGTATGCGTATCATATGAATCGTATCATATCGTAAAATCATATGTATCGTACGATACATAAACAAATACTTTAAAATGAGATTTTTTGTTAAAATTTGTACTTTTATTTGAATTTAACAAGTTGTTAGACTTGTTTTTAGTGAAAAATTATTAGTTTACTTAATTTAGCCTACTAAAATAACATATTCATAAGTTTTTTTCCTCTCTCTCCTACAATTGGACTACACAATACATACTTACCTTTCACTTTAATATTTAAAAATTTATTTTATTTTTATTGTTATTGTTATAAGTCCAAGAAAATAGAATACCAAAAGAAAGTTTATAAAAAATTTATTAAAATAAAAAGAACAATAAGAGATAGTAAATGTTAATAATGAATAATGATGAAGAAAATTTTAATGAAGAAATAAATTTGCAAAATTATAAATATGATGATAGCGATGACTTAGATGGGTTTGATTAGGCAATTTGATGAATATGATGAAAATAAATTATTATTTTTGGGTCATTTGTAATATATTATCACTTTTGAATTTAAGTAATTTGAATGTGTATGTTATAAACACATGCTAGTTTGATTTATTTAGTTAGCTTGTTAAATATTATTACATAAGTGATGAATAAATTAGTCATTAGTTGAATACATTCAAAATTTAGAATGAATATACCCTATTGTAAGGTCTCGATTCGTAACGACCCCAAGATAATATTGGGCTCGTACGTAAAGAGGGCCCAAACAATATCATTTGTAGAGCCTGGGTTTAAAAGGCTAGGTCTTGGTCACCGGACAGTGGTTCGGGTTGGCTCCGGTCAATGAATCTCGTCCGTGGAGTCTGGGGAACTCTATGCTCTTCTTATTCTCCTTGCTTCTAGGACACCATGGCTGGGAGGACGGATTGTTCCCCCCCCCCCCTCTTTTTCACACTGCTTCTCCTATCCTTTTATACGGGCATTTATCCTCTCACCAGCGTCCACGTATAAGCTCACTTTCCTAGGACTTAAGACCTGTCCTGTCAGCCCATACCTAGAGTGGTTGGGGGTGGTTATAAAAGCTGAAGAGCATGGCTCTGTCAGGTGTAGAGTATTGAATGGCAGTAATGGCAGCTTTCCCTTTGTCCTTGGTCGTTATAATATCCAGCGTCTCCTTCTCTATTGACATAGATATTTTAGATTTTTTTCCCAAACTATTCCTATACCGTTTTTGCCCTTTCTTCCAGGGGGACCTCGGATTTACCGAGGACAGAATCATCCTCAACTGTGTCTCAAGACTATTTGGACTTATATTACCCATCCTCGGCTATACCCTTCCTCGGCTCGGGCCTTGGGCCACAATGTAAAAATGGGCCAGGGCCACAAATTATTGAGCCCCACACCTATATATATGTATATTTATAATTTTTTATAAATTTTATTAAATGTTTGTATATCTTACGATACACGATACGATACGATACACGAAATAGAAAAATTAAAAATCGATTCACGATACGATTCACATTTTGACAACTATGCACAGAGCTACTAGTATTACGAAGAAAAGTTTTTATAGAAGGTTTAATAGCACCAGGATGACACATTGGGTATTTAAGGTAATTAGATGTAGATAATACCCTTTGTTAAGTTTATAGTTGGTATATTCCATGACAATGTAATTGTCAAATTTGTCTATAGTTAATTTATACAAGTTACATCATGTTTAAGGCCATTTGTGCAAGAAGTAGCTCAAGAAATACAGTTCATGCAGAGTTCAACTACTCTAGATCAAATCTCGGTCGTTTGAGAATCAGGGCTGATGTGTCATTAATTATTGTTGTAGGTTGTTTGCTCAATATTATGTACCCTACTTACATGTATAAAAGACACTATTATAACTCGACTTTATATGGCTAGAGAGGCACTTTGTCGTGAACCCTATTAAGAAATCATTCAAGCCACCACCTGTGAGTTCAGAGAGTGGATATTCAAGATTGATATTCGTGTAATCGACTGATCAAGTTAAAATCATAGGAACTTAGTTGTTTTGAAGTCAATCAAATCTTTAAGATGTTCTTGGAGTTGGTTGAAGGTTAGGGACGGGAAACATGGGTGTGTCATCTGTGGAGCATTCATAAAATTCAAGAGTTAGAGGTTCTAAAGTTGTTGAATGCTTCTATAGTAAATTCATCTAGCTAGTAGAGTTTATGAACAAAGGTTTTGCACTAGATCTGCAAACTTCTCTTATTAGAGTAGAATCAGTAGATTGCTTATTTGGATGCGTCACGTTGTAGTAGATTTTTCTCTTGGGAACATTTTCCTTGAATTTTGTACTTTGTCACCAAACTTCTCTTATTAGAGTAGAATCAGTAGATTGCTTATTTGGATGCGTCACCTTGTAGTAGATTAACATTTTCCTTGAATTTTGTACTTTGTCACCATATCATGTTTCCTTTTCATATTGCGTTTATTGCTTTGCAATTGGTGACGGCCAAATTTTAAAACCAAATGGAACACTTGGCATAATTATACTTTTAAGTAAATAATCCACTGCATAATTTCTTTTCACCCTTGATCAATTTGACAGCGCATACACAATAACGGGACTCCTTACACTATGACTTCCATCAGACCATACCAATTATGAGGATGCCATTAAGAAATCAGTTGGCAAAACTCTTAGTCCTTCGGTAATAGACACCACAAAAGACTTCTTCTCATGTAAGGACTTGAAGGAGAGCACTTAGGCTCTACTACTACTTTCACTTCCGAATTTGTGAAGGTCGTGGCCTTGTAAGTGGAGTTTGCAAAGCCTACATTCGTAACTATCCTGTGAAAGGCAACACTAAAAGACTTTGATGGACTGACCATAGCCATCAGTGATGGGTAATTTAGATCCCTGGGCAACACTTTCTTGGAAACTTTGGGGCAAGGGCTGTTAGCTCCTGTAATATGTCTAAGTTTCCTTTCATCATACCCTAAACCACATGGCATTTTGATGCAGTCTTCTTTAGAAGCATCATAAACGAGCTTTTGTTGGATTGATTAGCCCATGATAGACCCCCCTAATCCTCCTACAGATAAAGAAGTTACAGATATTGATGTTTCAAATAATAATAATAATAAATTTGATAGCAATAGACAGAATTTCTTGAGTTTAATTGACAGAGTAATTTTCCAAAGATAGCATACATAAATTACTTTTGTAATTAATAAAGAGTTTTCTTTGACATAAATTGTTTTAATAGATTCAGGTGCTAACATGAATTTTATTCAAGAAGAACTAATACCCTTTAAGTATCATGAAAAATCATCTGAAAGATTAATTCAGGCCAATGGAGAAAAACTAATAATTAATTATAAAATACCTAATGTTCATATATGCAATGATGGAATATATTTTGAAACAGCCTTTGTTTTAATTAAAGACCTTCCTTCTAAAATTATTTTAGAAACTCCTTTTATGGCTTTGCTTTATCCCTTTTTAGTGACAGATAAAGGAATTAAAACTAATGTGTTGGGAAAAGATATATTCTTTAGATTCATTGTACCACCTGTCTTGAAAGAAAAACACTCTTCTAAAAAGGTTACTATTTTAAAAGATATCAACGAAAGAGGAATCTATAGAGCTGAAACAAGCTTGTCATCTTTAAAGACAGAAATATTACTAGATGACCAATTGACAGAAAATGACAAAAAGAAATTGAGACAAAATAAAGAGACAGAGATTTGTTCCTATTTCCCCATTACTTTTTTGTATAGGCACCAACATAATGTCCAATCTCCTCATACAGAAGAACTTAGTAGAAAAGGCATAAAAGACGGCAATATGGATACAATCTTTTGTAATCAATATGCATGGACTGATAGTATATGGACTGACAGTATGATAGAAGTACCAAACAAAATTATAATAAATGACATATTTACACCATTTATAGTATCCTTAAATATTCATATAACAAATATTTTAATAAAAGAAGTTTTGACAGATTCTCCTTTATTAATCATTAAAGAAAACATTAATTGTGGTAATTTCTTGAACATTGACAGATTTAATTTCTTGACAGGCAGAATTAATTATAACCCCTTGACAGATTTTCCTATTAATGAAAGACTTTATGGAGAAGCTATACTGCAGAATGAGAGATATAGCATTGTATATAGGACAAATAAAATCATAATAAACCTTGTGAGTATTTTGAATTCTAGCCACTTAGACACCAATAGACTTTATCATGATACTACTACTACTCAGCAAGAGCACAAAAGTGTACAAAGAAAAGTTTGTTTTATTATAAATGTTTTTCTTGCTTTTCTTATAAAACATTTTGAAAAGATTTTACAAAAGGATATTGACAGAAAAGTTTTTAAAATAAATTTTATAGAAGCTTCGCAAGAAAATATTTATTTTCAAGATCATTTTTCAAGACGTAATCCTTTTCCCAAAACCCATTTGCAGACTACTATGAGTAAAAGAACCTCCCAGGCAAACATGAAAGGAAAGGGCAAGGCACCAGCACCAGTGGTGCAACCCAAACCTAAACAATCCCAAAAACCTTATGTTAGGATTTCACATAGGCATGAAGGCGTCTCGACAGAGACAATATCCCTTCAGGATACGTTGCTAATAGAGGCAATGTATTCATGTGATGGCAAAAGTGAAATTCTGCAAGAAGTGCTTCGCACTGACCTCATCATCCGAGGCAGAGAATTTACAGACCTTCCTCTTCATATTAAACTACTTCTTGATAATCTACAGGCAGCCTTTACCCTTAGACAGAAATCCTTATTCCAAAAAACCCTTAAGGCTTTGGAATTATATCTTGTGAACACCGGTGCATTTATTGAAGCACTTGGTTGTCAACTCCCTGGCAAGGAGGATGGAGATTCAAACTCCACAAAGACAGAATCACAGTCTCTAAAAAACTATCTTATGGGAACAAGCTTTTCAAAGCTCCACCCTAAGATTCAGCAAAAAACGAGACTTGCCATTAGAACTTTACTTCCTAAAATCCAACAGAAGATATTAACTCATAAAGCACTAACAAGCTCTTATGATAGATGGATGCAGCTCTTTAAAGTTTTAGTCTCTACAGCATTTATCAAGACAGAAGATATGACAGATGATACATGGCTATCTCATAAGGCCACATGGTATGAAAGTTTCGAAGACGCAGACAGAGTTTTTGAAGGAACAGGAGACAGATACAATCCCTATTCGGGATTACTTATCAATACAGAGACAGAAGATCCAGTAATTTGTAATCCTTTATGGTTATCTAAAATGCTTGAAGCAGGATTTATTAGCAAGTTGATCATAACTTCTGGAAGACAGATTAGTTTATTTCCTAAAGTCATCCAAGAAGTGGCTGCACAGATTGGAGGACTTAATTATATGAGGATTACTATATGGAGTACTCTTCCAGTTTAGGACAATAGTTATCATATGGAAGTTCAGCCAGCACACATTCTGGTCCTTATCCATGATTGGGGATGTATCCCTAAATACAACTGGTATACGGGAGATAATTATTTATCACTTGATGATCCGGATGCTCTGGCTCAAGAATGGTCTAATTTCATGAGTAACAAGATTTATGAAATACAAAAAGAATTAGACAAAGGCTTCCACTTATTCAGCTACACTGACAGAATAGCCGTATATAGTCCAAGACCTTCAGCAATGAGGCTTTTTGGAAGAAGAAAGAATGTTAAGGATCCTAGACAGATGACAGCAAAGGATCATATTCCTATTTATCTTCCTATTTCATACTGCGTTCTATGTAGTAATTATGGAGTAGTTCATGAGCATGAGTAATATGAGGATAATTCTGATCCACTAGATTATGATAACTATGCAAATATAGATTAGATGCTCCAAGATAGACAGAATGCTCTCCCGGACAGAAATCAATGACAGATCACTATTCACAACAACAGATCACTATTCATCAGCATAGCAAATAACTATTCACCAGCATGTGTGAATAGCCTCCAAACAAGTCCAAGATAGTCCAGACAAATACAGACAGAGATCATCACTGTTTACTAGCATGCGTAACAAGAAAATGATAAATTCCTAGACAGATAAAGACAGATGAGTCACTACTGTTTACTTGCATGTGACAGAATGTGACAAAAAGAATCCTGACAGATTCTGATTCCCAGAATATATGATTCCTACCGACAGTTTAACTTGAGTTAACTTTACCTACCCAGGTTAATTTACCATGGTTCACTACATCTATAAAAGAGACGGACTACGCAGACAGAAGATAGGCTTCTAAAAGACTCCAAATAGGCTTCTAAATTCCAATTTCTAGACTTCCAAAAGATTCCAAGCTTAAGAAAGACTTTGTAATAGCTTTCCCTCTCCTTCTCTCCGAAAGACTTTTGTACTCTACTTTCCTTTTGTAATCTTGTAATCTTCCCTTCAGACAACCTTGTAACCTTTTAGTTTTAGACAGTTTTATTTTGTAATCTTGTAACTCTTTAGACAGTGTTTATTTTCAAGCTTGTATCAGAAAGAAGTTTGTTTTCAAGAAAGAAGTTTTATTTTAAGTAAGATTTTACTTGTTTCAGTTTTCATATTCCATACTCCATTTTAACCTTATTTTGAATATATCTATTTTGCTATTTTCTTCTTTATCATCTATTTTATCATTGTTTATTCTTCTATATTACTGTTGTGCTCTCTCCTGGGTAGTCAATGGTGTAAGTGGAGTTTGCAAAGCCTACATTCGTAACTATCCTGTGAAAGGCAACACTAAAAGACTTTGATGTACTGACCATAGCTGTCAGTGATGGGTAATTTAGATCCCTAGGCAACACTTTCTTGGAAACTTTGGGGCAAGGGCTGTTAGCTCTTGTAATATGTCTAAGTTTCCTTTCATCATACCCTAAACCACATGGCATTTTGATGTAGTCTTCTTTAGAAGCATCGTATTTTGATGTTGTCTTTTTTAGAAGCATCATAAACAAGCCCCAGACAAATAGGTTTTGTTGGATTGATTAGCCCAGATCCATAAGCAAATTCTGCTTCTAAATTTTTGGTAGCATTCATGGGCGAAGCTATAGATACAAAATAGTTGGTGATTCAGCAAAATAAACTTTAAGAAAGAATTCTTGTACTTAGCCAAGAAAATATAAATAAAAAGACAGAAGAAGAATTAAGAAAGATTACTAGTAGTCATAATAGCGGATTTGATGGCTGAAGCTGACCAATCAGGGTGAAAAGTTTTGACATATGCAGCTACACCAGCAGCATGAGGGCAAGATATGGAGGTTCCGGACAATATATTGTACTTGACACGCCTCTTGTCTTGAGAACTGGACGTGGGTGAAACAATTGGTGAATATGCAGCCAAGATTTCTTCACCGAGGGCAGTTATATCAAGCTGCAGTGAAATAAAAGCATAATACAATGTAATCAATTCTGAGGCAAAGATTTTTGTAGGTACAAAAAACATGTACCTTCAAGATTTCTGGCACAAGGAAATTCGGCCCAAGTGAAGAAAACCAAGCGGCTCTTAGAGCATTATGATCCTTTATGGCTTCACTTTTTAGAATGGTTGCTTGAGGCTCTCTGTAAAGTAAAACATAAGGACGATTGATTCATATAAAGAAAGCAAATTCAAAGAATAAACAGGACTAAATAGGAAGCTATACTTTGTAGAATTAAGGTAGGACGCGACTATGTCAAATTTGTCAACACATAAAGAAGATGTAGGTAATGATAACACTTCAGCAACATCATCAAATGGGTCATTCTTCAAGATTGACCCTACTGCTCCCCCTTTGCCTACCTTAGTATCTGCATCAGGCTTTTTATTACTGCATAGCCACTACTTGCTCCTTGTTAGCGTTGGTCAGCCTAAAGACTCGTTGGCAAACCATAGTTTCGCGTTGGTTAGCCCCTTTGTTGTTAGCCGATGGACAGGCATGTGTTTGGATGGTCCCGCAATGGAGTTTCCCGAGGAGGTGGTCCCGATAACAAGGAAACCAGTGGTTAGTAATAGTTCCGCCAGTAATTATTAATTGCTTGGAAATAGAATAAATACATTTATCATTTCATCATCTTTTGCTTGTTCACACTTAGGGTAGGCACACACTAATTTGAAACATGGACTATAATGATATAGATTATGATGAAGGATATAGATTATGATGAAGGTTATAGAATGAGTGATATAGATAATGACTGGTTTAATGGTAATATGGATTATGAAACTGATTCTGACTCTGACAGTGATATGGATAATTATAACTATAATAATACAAATAATTGGGGTACTTTCACAGGTAATAAATCAACAGACAAACTGATAGACACAGTAATAGTTTCTTAGATAGGATTAATAAAAAATTGGAATCTTTAGAAGCTATTGAAAGAACCACCACCGTAGAAAGAAAAAATGATAGAGATAATAGAATAGACAGTTTTTTGGAACTTTATGAAAAAATTAAATCTTTAAATTCAGAACAAGAAAGAAACTTTGAACCCCATTAAAGATCATCTTTAGTGATAGATAATTGGTATGATAGAAAAAATAGTAGTTTAGCAAGCACTGACAGATTCATAAATAGTAATAGAAAAGACTATAGTCAAGAAGTGCAAAGAATGATAGACGTAGTAAAAGTAAGAAATTCAATAGACAGCCAAGAGAATAATGATAGGAAAGATGACATAATAGAAACAATACAAGAGATGAAGTTAGAAAGAGACAAAGAAAAAGGAATAATAAAGAAAGGTATAGTAAAAGAGATGTTAGAAAGAATAGAAAGACAACCAACCAATTTAAAAGATGGAACTCTACGTAAAGAGTTAGATATAGGAAAAGACATAGTAAAAGAAAGAATTATGAAAAGGAAAGAGAAAAAAGATGACAATCTAGAAAAGACAAAAAATAGTCCTAGAAATAATGATGATAGTTCAAAAGAATTGTATGAAAGACAAAATAATGAAATAATATGTAGGAAGTTAGATACAAAAGAGATAGAAAGAGATAATGTAGTAAAAGTAGTCAACTAGGAAAGAAAAGATAGTTCCAAAAAGAGTAATAGTTTCAAAAAAGAAATTGATGAGAGACTTAAATCAATTGATAGAACTGAAAACAACAGTTTAATAGAATTGGTTAAAAAGATAGAAATTTTAAATTTACCAATAGAGACGAAAGAAGCAGAAAAAAGAAGCAGAAAAAAGAAGCAGAAAAGGACATAACAGTTTTAGAGATTACTGAGTTATCGGAAAATGAGAATACTGACAGACATGTTAGAAATATTATTTGTCATAAATGTAAAGAATATGGGCATACTAAAAAGCAATGTGACAGACATAATAAAATTGTTAAACAACTAAGTAAATTAGAATTTGAGAAAGACATAATAAATGAATTAATGGAAATATTTAATGTTAAGAAAAAAGAGATAGATCAAGTAATGAAAAAGGAAGAAATAAAATCAACCAACCCACTTAAAATTAATAAAAGAAAAAGAAAACAAAAAGACATAATAATAAAACTGATAGAAAATCTACCGAATCACCATAAAGACAAGAAAGAATATTTATTAAAATTGAAAGATTCTATAGAAATACCTATTGCTTGTATTAGGTGTAGGAAATATGGACACCATGTTACGGATTGTAGAAAGGAAGAAAAAGCCAAGAAAGAAAAGATAAAAATGAAAATAAAACAAGATGATATAGAGATAAAACCAATGACAAAAGCAAAAATGGTAACACAAGAAATTAAAGAAGAAAATTCCACAGACATAAATGAACATAATATTGTAGAAATAATAAATTTAAAAGAATAGAAAAGTATAGTAAAAGAGATGTTAGAAAGAATAGAAAGACATCAAACCAATTTAAAAGATGGAACTCTACGTAAAGAGCTAGATATAGGAAAAGACATAGTAAAAGAAAGAATTATGATTAGGAAAGAGAAAAAAGATGATAGTCTAGAAAATAGTCCTAGAAATAATGATGATAGTTCAAAAGAATTGTATGAAAGACAAAATAATGAAATAATACGTAGGAAGTTAGATACAAAAGAGATAGAAAGAAATAGTGTAGTAAAAGTAGTCAACAAACAAAGAAAAGATAGTTCCAAAAACAGTAATAGTTTCAAAGAAGAAATTGATGAGAGACTTAAATCAATTTCATAACAGGGTTTTGGAGGGAAGATCCGTATAGTTTGGAAGTTAGTTTAGAGAGTTTCTCTTCCTTGTATAAATATCTTCTTGTACACTCAGTTTCTTAATTGGGCAAGACTTAGGTACAATACTTAGATGTTGTTCCTTAGGTTCCCTTTTTAAGATTCAATCATGTGGCTACTTAACTAAAAAATATACTTCCATCCCATTAGAAAAAATCCACATGGCTAAATTTTAAGAGGGGAATCTAAGAAACAACACCTAAGGTACTGTACCTAAGTTTTGTCCTTCTTAATTAATACAGAATATTCATTAATCAAATCTTCATAAATACAAAAAGAATTTGAAGTTTCATTTTATGATTAATATTTCATCAGTAACAATTTGGGTGGCAGAATTTACACTTCAGAGGTAGAGCATGTATTCTTTGCAGCATTTATTCCACGAACCAGAGGAAATTTAGTTCCGTTTAATGAGAAACCATTTATTCCAATTCCCTGTAAATGGAGGACTGTTAGAATGCAATATAGAAATTGAATACAACATAAACAGTAAATGTACAATGACAGCATTGTATGTGAGAAGATATAAGAATGATAAAATTAGAGTCTATGATTTGGTGATCTGTTACTTGCAGCTACAGAAAGTAGCCATGGAGCTACACTTGACTTACCACACTAGCTCTTAGACCGCTGTTGCCTGCAGATTGAGAAGTTAATATCCCTTTATCCATTGCATGAAAAGCACCAATTGCAGTGGTATCTTGGCTGATATCTTGCTCTGGAAAATTTGGTCCTAATGAAATGGAAATAATGTCAACTCCATCAGCAATAGCATCATCGAAAGCAGCCAAGATATCTACTGCTGCACACCCATCTACATAGCAGACTTTATATGCTGCAATCCTCGCTGAAGGGACCCCTCCTCTTGCAGTACCTTGTGCAATTTTATAGAAACTGACACCCTTTGCTTTGTTGCCAGATGCCGTTGAGGCAGTATGGGTTCCATGACCATCATGGTCCCTTGCAGACCTATTATCATTTGATGTTGATGAGTAATATTGAGCTCCAATGATCTTGCTGAAATATGACGGTCCTATATTGGTCATCAGTTTTTAGAGGAGTAAACATAGCTGAAAAATGACAATTTTTTTTGGTTGTGTTTTGTGTTTCAGTGTCATGCATAAACAAGAAGCTGGGAGGAAAAAAAAAAACATTGCTTATTGCAAGGGAAATTTTGGCCACCTTTACATTCACCCTTCCACTTCTTTAGGGGAGGACCAAATCCTTCATCATTGAAGCTCTCTGATTCAGGCCAGATTCCAGTGTCAATAACGCCAACTATGACATCACTCTCAGCAATGGCGTTCCTTTCAATTGTCTCAGAAAAACCAAGAAAGTCCCAAGACCTTGTTGTGTGAAGATGGTAAGTTTTGCTTGGAAAAATAGAGACTACTTCATTCGTATCTGCACATCACAGTATGTAAATACATGCTATAATGATATGACCCATAAAATTATGTGAATCTTTGGGGAAACGATATAACAAAATTTTCTTGAATGTAGTACTCACTAGCAAGCTTCTGTCTTTCACGATCAGTAATTAAGCTTGGCAGCAAATCCATTGAAACTCCTTTTGTAACTTCTAACCAAGCAATTTTCTACAGAACTAGAGAGGGAGAGAGAGAGAGTATCAGTAAAGTCTAAATTTTTTTTTTTTTCAAAGAAAAATGATCATCATATAGAAATGTTACCAGCCCTCAATAACTTCTTGTAGCATGCTAAGGTGGTTAGACAGTTGTGAGTATTGACCTGCAGGAAGTGACCCCATCCCCATGTACACAATGTAGACCTGTATCATCATTATCATTATCAATTTATCATCAAATGTTTATAATTACGCAGAATATCACAAAGAGTGACAGATAAAATGGCAGTTTGGAGTGATTTATGTGTAGCAATCTAGTTTTACTAGTCATTTGGACCTTAGAAATAAAAGATAAATTCTTTAGCAACAAAGATAACACTTGCCTTTCTATCTTCATTTGCGGCTCTACATACTAAGCTTGTGGTGAGTATGAGAATGTTAGATATGTAACAAAACAGAAGAGATCCATACATAGCCATTTTTCCTATTCTGAAACTAAAGAGTAGTAAATTGTATTTTATATCAGGATTGAGAGTTAAGAATTTCTTGTCTATTGAGCATTATAATTTGCTATCCTTCTTATTAAATGCATCTATGAGCTATGAAAATTATGCCATTTTAGCGACATTGATTGGAATTAGTAAGGATGATATATTATCGTTTATAATGGCCATTAGGTAATTGCTATGAGGCAGCTTCCATTAATGGCATATTACTTGATAAAACCTTGGAGAGATCTTAGGCTGGCAGCTTTGAACTTGACAGTGATAAATATATAAGTTGCCCGTCTCCCACATTTGTTTTTTCCTTTTGGATGAATCCTCCCGCATTATGTTACTAAATTATGTAAGCATAAAGGCTGGCTCTAACTTCTATATCTATCCATTAATTTTTTTTTCTTAAGAATTAATATGTATCCATTTAAGCTACATATGCAGTTAATTTATTCAAAGATCTTGATTTGGCTTCCTAGAATTCAAATGTTTAAAAACATGCAGATGTATTTAGTCAGTCAGCTATCATCAACATGTAGGTCATGTACACGGTAAATTGGTAATCAATATCTCTATGCTCTATAATTTATAATCCTATACTATATAATAAAATTTTGGTCTTAAAATTTGTGATTTCGCTAAGTGATTATCTTCTCTCATTGTGACAAGTTTTTATACTCATTAATTATTAAGATAGCTTCCCATACTTGTCTCCAAAAAAAAAAAAAAAAGTTTACCATACATTAAATTCTATTACCAATAATTTACTTTGCCTAAAATTTTAATACTGTAAACTTTCGAATATTTCTCGTCTGCAAAAAAGTTTCTGAATATTTTAAAATTCTACTTCTACTAAAATATTATTACCAAAGTTTCAAGTAATTTAATGTTTATCTTGATTCTATATAATAATTTTATGGGTTAAACTGTTAATATTGTAAAATTTACCCACTGCATACATATCGTGTTTGCATGAAATGGCTTAATATATGTATGTATTATAGTAAACTTAAAATATTTTTGTCATGTGACTCATTAGTTATTAAGATAGTCGATTTACTTTAGGTAAAAACTCTATCAAACTTTCAAGAGGCTCACTAATTATTATTATAGTTTTAATTTATTGACATATAATTTTAAAATAAAATATGCATCACACGAGCATAATACTAATAATATATATATATAGAAGAAAATTGACTTTTAATTAACCTCATAACATTATGTTACATAAACTCTTGAGATCTCACAATTTTAAACGTTATTATTTAATATATATTTAATTGAATTTAAATTCTATTATATAGTTAAACCTGAAATTAAAATCTGGGTACATCATATCTTCTTTAAATACTAGTCCTAGAATATATAGGTGCCCAAGTTGGTTCCTAAACCTAAAACAAATGATGACTCCCAACCCTCCGCCTCAATGGTACACCCAGCCAAGGCATACTCCCCTATTGAAAGTAAAACATGTCATACGACTTGCGACACGGGGCGATGCGCTCACAATGGTGACTCCATTATAGATAGAGAGTTAGACTCAGATATATTCCATACCCTAGATTTAACAAGGACTCTTCTAATGAGTGCTAATCAGTAATCACACAATTGCAATAGTTTTTTTATACTACCCTCGGTTAGAGGTAAGTGAGGGACCTTAAGCTCCATTTAGGCTTAAGCTCCCTAAAGCTCATCTTACCAATTCACAACCTGTGTCATTGCATAAAATAGTTTCTGAGCACAATAACGAGCTACACACCAATCCATTAAAGGTCCACTTAGATCCAGATTTAAGCATAGGCCTCCTAGTTGTAAATGACCCAGGTTAATAAAGGCCTTACCCACACATGGATTAGCCGTAGAACCTATCCATAGGATTAAGGTTGTCCATGGGTCAGTCTAGGTAGTGTTTGTGCCCAACTTGAACTCTATTTGACTCCTTCAAGTAGCAAATCAAGGACCTACCACCGATCAATACGGTGATCGGGTCGGTTCGAGTCAGTTTCAGTTGGAACCGAGAAGGTAGCAACAATCCGTAGATCTTGTTGGAGCTTTTAGATTTCCTCTCAATCTCACCAGAGATCACAAGATCTCGTCCAAATCTAGGTGGATATCGCAATATTTTTGCCAAATCTAGGTGGAATCTTGGACAAAGATGTGATTTTGGGTCGAATTCTTGGTAGACATGGAAAAATCTGACGAGATTTCTAAGAAATTTGGGTGGAGGGTTGATTGATTTAATTGATATCGGCTTTTAGATGGAAGACCCACCACTCAACCCACTCCCATTAGGTTTTGGAGGGGGACACTCATCGCCAACCGCCATAGGCGTTAGTTCGAGTGGTGATTGGCTCAGATTCAGGTTGGTGGGGCAAGCGGATCAAGTGGCCGGGTTTTGGTAGACAGCCGTACAAAGGAAAGCTCAATTGAATGCATTTGGCTTATTTAATTTGACCCAAAATCAAAACCAAAAACCATAAATAAATAACTTTTAAGAAAATGAAGAAAATCAAAGGGTGCACAAATGTTGTAAGTTTATTCTCAAAAGGTAAATTATTTCTTAGTTGCTGGGCTCAATAATAAATTTAAAACTAAAACATCATGTGTCGTTTTCATATTGTGTTTATTGCTTTGCGATCGGTAATAGCCTATGTTTTATTCTTTGATTGTTAAAACCTAATTGGGCAATTAGCATAACTGGAGTACTTCTAGTTAATATTCCGCTACATAATATAATTAGGATCAAAACAACATCATTTTCACCATTGATCAATTCGACAGTGCATACACAAAAACTGGACTCCTTACACTATGACTGCCATCAGACCATACCAATGATGAGGACGCCTTTGAGTAATTAGTTGGCAGAATTCCTTGTCCTCCGGTAACATGCACCACAAAAGACGACTTCTCATTTAAGGACGTGAAGGATATCACTTCAGGCTCAACAATTATTTTCACTTCAGAATTTGTAAAGGTTGTGGCCTTGTAAGTGGAGTTTGCAAAGCCTACATTTGTAACTGTCCTATGAAAGGTAACATTGAAAGACTGCAATGGACTGACCATGGCCGTCATTGAAGGATAATTCAAATCTCTAGCTAATGTTTTTGTGGAAACTTCGGGGCAAGTGCTGTTATCTCCTGAAATGAGTCTAAGGTTCTTCTCATCATAGCCCAAACTGCATAGCAAGTTGATGTAGTCTTCTTTGGAAGCATCGTACACAAGTCCTGGATCAACAGCTTTTGTTGGATTGATTTGCCCAGATCCATAAGCAAATTCTGCTGCTAAAATTTCGGTAGCATTCATGGGCGAAGCTATAGATACAATAAAAAAAAAGTTGGTGATTCAGCAACATAAATAAGAAGGCAGAAGAAGAAATAAGAAAGATTACCAGTAGTCATAATAGCAGATTTGATTGCTGAAGCTGACCAATCAGGATGAAATGTTTTGACATATGCAGCCACACCAGAAACATGGGGACAAGCCATGGAGGTTCCGGATAATATATTGTACTTAGCACGCCTCATGTCTTGAGAGCTAGATGAGGGTGAAACAATTTCTGAGTACGCAGCCAAGATTTCTACCCCTGGGGCAGTTATATCAGGCTGCAGCCAAATACAAGCATAATGCAATGTATTTATTTCAATTAGCACTTCCTAATATTTCCATTGGAGACGTCTAGGTTCAAATCTTGTCTCTCCCATCTATTGAATTATCAAAAATAAATAGATAATTGTATGACCAAAGAGTTTGTAGGTTCAAAAGACAAGTACCTTCAAGATTTCTGGCACAACATAATTCGGCCCAAGTGAAGAAAACCAAGCAACTATTGGTGCATCACCAACTTGTATGGCTTCACTTCTTAGAATGGTTGCTTGAGGCTCTCTGTAAAGTAAAATACATGGACAATTGAGTCATTTAAAGAAAGCAAATGCAAAGAACAAACAGGTATATATAGGAACCTATACTTTGTAGAATTAAGGTAGGATGCGACTATGTCATATTTGTCAACGCTTAAAGAAGATGTAGGTAGTGAGAAGACATCAGCAATATCATCAAACGGGTCATTCTTCAAGATTGACCCAACTGCACCAGCAATGCTGGCCTCAAAATCCGCATCAGGATCATCGCAAACAACAATCTTTCCTATTACTAAACTGCTGTTTAGGCAACCTGCATTGCAAACTCTGCAATACAAAAAGAATTTGAAGTTTCATTTTATGATTAATAGTTCATAAGAAAATATTAAAACGATTTGGGTGGCAGAATTTACCCTTCTGAGGTAGAGGTAGAGCATGTATTCTTCATAGCATTTTGGCCAAGAACCAGAGGAAATTTAGTTCCATTTAATGAGAAACCATTTATTCCAATTCCCTGTTTATGAAGAACCATCAGAATGCAAAATAGTAAATCAAATAAATACATACATACATACATATACACAAACATACTTCTTTGTTTACATGCTATACATAAACAGTTCATCTACACTGACAACATAGGATGTGAAAAGATATAAGGATGATACATACATCTAGTGTCTTTCCGTTCCCAAGGACAACCTTGTCTATGATTTGGCGATCTATGTTGCTTGCTGCTACACAAAATATCCATGGAGCTACACTTGACACACTAGCTATTAGACCAGCACTGTTGCCTGCAGATTGAGAAGTTAATATCCCTTTCTCCATCGCATGAAAAGCACCAATCGCAATGACATCTTGGCTGAAATTTGCAACTGCAATATATGGTCCTATTGAAATGGAAATGATGTCAACTCCATCAGCAATAGCATCGTCAAAAGCAGCCAAGATTTTTTCTCCTTGACAGTCATTTGGATAGCAGGCTCTATATGCTGCAATCCTCGCTGAGGGAACCCCTCCTCTTGCAGTACCTTGAGCAATTCCATAGAAACTGGCACCCTCTACTTTGTTGCCAGCTGCCGTTGAGGCAGTATGGGTTCCATGACCATCATGGTCCCTTGCAGACATATTATCACTTGATGTTGAGGAGTAATATCGAGCTCCAATTATCTTGCTGAAATATGATGGTTCCATATTGGTGATCAGCATTTAAAGGAGTGTAAATAACAGAACAATGACATTTTTCTTTTGGTTGTGTTTAGTATTTCAGTGTTATGCATAAATCAAAAGCTGGGAGACAACATTACTTATTGCAAGTGAAATTGTTGCCGCCTTTACATTCACCCTTCCATTTCGAGGGGTGAGGACTGAATCCTTCATCATTGAAGCTCTCTGATTCAGGCCAGATTCCAGTGTCAATAACGCCAACTATGACATCACTCTCAGCAGTGGCATTCCTTTTGATTGTCTCAGAAAAGCCAAGAAAGTCCCAGGACCTTGTTGTGTGAAGATGGTAAGGTTTGCTTGGAAAAACAGAGACTACTTCATTCCTATCTGCACATCACAGTATGTAAAAACATGCTATAATGTTATGACCCATCAAATTATATGACTCTTTAGGGAAATAGATACCATAAAATTGTCTTGCATGCAGCACTCACTAGCAAGCTTTTGTCTTTCACGATCAGTGAGCTTGGCAGCAAATCCATTGAAACTCCTTTTGTAACTTCTAACCAAGCAATTTTCTATAGAACTAGAGAGAGAGAGAGAGAGAGAGAGGGAGCGAGCATAAAAAATAAATAAATAAATAAATAACTGATAATGTTATTATTATTTTCAAAGAAAATTGAATAGCATCTAGAAATGTTACCTGCCCTCAACAACTTCTTGAAGCAAACTAAGGTGGTTAGACAATGGAGAGTATTGCCCCGTTGGAAGTGACCCCATGTACACAATGTAGACCTGAATCATATCATCAACAACTTAAGCAGAAAGTCACAAAGAGTGGCATATAAAACGGAAATTTGGCGTGATTTATGTGTAGCAATCTAGTTTTACTAGTCATTGGACCATAGAAGAGACAGATTCTTTTGCAACGAAAATAACACTTGCCTTCCTGTCTTCATCTGCGGCTCTGCATGATAAGCTTGTGGTGAGTATAAGAATGTAGGATATGTAGCAAAACAGAAGAGATCCATGATTAGCCATTTTTCCAATTCTGAAAAACTGAAGAGTAGTAAACTGTGTTTTATATCAGGATGGGAGGTTAAGAATTTCTTGTCTATTAAGCATTATAATTTGCTTTCCTTCTTATTAAATGCATCTATTAACTATGGAAATTAATTTAGCCACATTGATTGAAATTAGTGAGGATGATATGCCTAAAAAATGAATATATAATAAGTTGTGATTAGTGGAGTATAAATTATACATAAAAAATAGGACAGAAAATTTGTTTTCTTATAATGCTTTTATTTCCTTTGCGGTGGCCATTAGGTAATTTTCATGAGTCAGCTTTCATAGTGGCATATTACTTGATAAGGGTCAAGTTTAAGTCCAGTGTTCAATAGTACTAGACCCGTTGAGATAATGATAAGTATCCACTTTTGGACACATGTCATCATCTAAGCGGGTCCAATGCACTGGACCTAAACCAAATCCACTTGATAAAATCTTTGAAAGATTTTAGGCTGGCAGCTTGCAACTTGGCAGTGATATATCTAGCAAATCTGTACTAAGGATTTAGATTCATGCATGACTTGGCATATATATACAAAATGAAAGTCGTTTATCATGACTTTAATTTTGTATATATATGCCAAGTCATGCATGAATCTAAATCCTTGGTATGGATTTACCAGAAGAATATAAATATATATATATATATATATATATAGTTTCACACTGCATAAAACTTTATTACTTGAGTTTCAAATATCTCTCCTCAAAAAAAAATTTGAATTATTACCAAAAGTTTCAAATAAATTTAACAATCATTTTGATTCTATTTAATAATTTTACGTGTTATATCTGTAAAATTTACCGACGTGCTTGCACGAAATGTATTAAGCATCGTAAAACTAATATGTTTTTGTCATGTGACTTATTAATTAAAGTTAGTTATTTTACTTTAGGTAACACCCTATCAAGTTTCAAAAGGCTTACTAATATATATATATATATATATATATATATGTGAGAAGAAAATTGATTTTTAATTAACCTCATACTATTATGTCACATAAACTTTTGAATTTCTTACAATTTTAAATGTTATTATTTTAATATATATATATATATATATATATATATATTTAATTGAATTTAAATTCTATTTTTATATTTAAATCCTCTAGTCTTGTTACTTCATGTCTTCTTTAAATATTAATAGTTGAATATATAAGTCCATCTACTAATATAATCATAATAAATGGATAAAATTAAAATATACAGTTTTATATACAAACACAATCATAATTAATGTTTATTAATAACACATTATAATCAAATTTCATATTAAGTCAAAACAAAAAAGAAAAAAAAAATCATATTATGTTAAACTTTTCTATGCATTCCATGAGTTATCGACTAATATATATGACAACAAGATTCATACCCATAGTGGTCTATGGTTATGCCAAGTGGCACGTACCTTGAGAAGGGATAAGAACCCTCTTCATTTAGTCTTCCACCTCTCCAAAGTCAAAAGTTTGCATTTATACCATCGCGCACTCTTTGCGCGATGGTCACTCCACAAGTATTAAGTACTTGTGAGGTGTGGGGGGCAAGGACTAGGATTCAAGTCTTCAAAAGGGAGTTTCATACACATATACACTTAGATTAGGCTAAAGTAAGATTTCTATCTTGTATCAAAAAAAAAAAAAAAAGTTTGCATTTATGTGAATTTATTATTTAGTTGCCATGTATTAATGGCATAAGTGGGTTTTATTTACATGTATTAATTATCTATGAATGGTGTGTTAATTATTTATATAAAAGAAATTTATATTTTATACGGTTATTTTTACTTTTTTTTTAAAAAAAAACTATATGGTTATTTTATAAACTCTATTGATATATATAGAGTTTTTTTTTTTTCTTTTTTTTGAGTAAATATAGATATGTATAGAGATGAATTCAAGTTACATCTCCATTCCTGCTTAGATTTTATGGTGGAAATTTGATTAGTTACCAAGTCATAAATAAAATAATTATAACGTTAACACATCTCTCAATTCTAGAATAAGAGTTGTTACTTGGAAATCAATCAATTATTTATGAGAAATGCTATGCTAACAACATTTTCACAACTCTTTTACAACAAATCCTAAATGACAAGTTGTTAATATTGGTTGTTACAAGTGTGCAAAAAAGTAATTGAAGTTATAGATTCAAATTATAACCAATAACAACTTAATACCTTTGATTTGTTATAAAAATGTTGTGGATGTAACACTTCTCATCATTTATTCTAAACTAAATTCAATAGTGATGAAATGTAAAAGACCATATTTACACCCTCCAATAAAATACTGACACACTAGATTTCCTTTCTTTTTTTTTTTTCAAATAAAATCATATATAATGACTAAACTAGTACTCTTATTTTATATCCATTTTTTTTTTCATCCACATTCATATTTTAATTGTGGATTTTTTTTTTTTTTTTGCTCCCATTTGTTTCACCATTAACATTTTTTGGAAAATGAATTATTTTCCAAAAATAATTTTCTAAAAAAATATTCTATTTTCTTTTATTTGGTAGTAACCTTAAAATGCAATAGACAACTGTCTTTTTACTTCATGTTACTGAAGTAAAAACATTTTAGTTTTCCATGTTCTTCATGTTTGAATGAAGTATTATGAACACGTGCATTTCTTTAAATCCATATGACTATATAAGCCATGAGGAATTTTGAAACAGCAGAGGCAACATTGAAAATGCTTGCCTTAAAAACCTTGCATTTCGACTTGTGTATGCCCCAGTTGTAACGCCCCAAAATCATAGGCAAAAAAAAAAGTCTATTTAATCTGAATAATCCATAAAAATATTAAATAAAAGGAACTAGCAACCTTGAATCTGATTACAAAAGTCAGAGCTCTAATTCACCAAATACAAAACATCCACAAAATAATTCTCCAATACAAAGTTTAATGCCATAAAATAATGATAAAATCCTCAGTTCTACAAAAACAGTTTGTAACTTCTGTCTCCCAAGAATCTCTACTCCAGTATTCCACCTAATGTATCTGTAATGGGAAATAAAGGGGGGTGAGATAACTCAATAAGTGGAATTCACTAACATTGGGGTGTGGGAACAAACCTTTCAAATAAATAATTCTTTCAACAGATTCACAACTTATAACTCACCAATATTTTGTCATCAACTATTTCATGTAAAGGAAAATAATATCTTTATATTGTGAGCCATCATAATATATATATTGATACCATCACATAAACAATTCCCTAGGCTTTTCTCGTGGTCAACATTTACGCCCCGTTGACAGGGTTGTGCTGTCCCCTTTTTGGGACTGGAACCTCCTTTCTTCCTATTTCTCAAGGATGGATCCTTTGGAACCTAAAGGTACACTCCCTTGCTAAGGAGCTTCCTTTTGGATCCTCAATAGTATGCTCCCTTGCTAAGGAGCTATCAAATGTGCACTATCCCCTTTTGGGACCGTCCCTTGCTAAGGACTAGCTGCAGCATGATTGTCCCTTGCTAAGGACTAAATATCATACTGAGCTTCTAATCACGACTTGCCATAGGTTTTCAAAACATATTCAATATGCTCACAAAATAATCCATTCATACTTCTCAAAATATAAAGACATATTCACACATACAAGTTTAAATAAAATTAGGTTGTCCCACAAGTTTTTCATAAAACGAATAGCCAATGTGCACATCAAACATTTGTAAAATATTCATTTATATATAGAATATCAACATATTCCTTCATATAAAATAGTTTAATAATTAACACTGTTTTGGGAAAACCCCCAAAATTAGTAAACACCACTTACATCTTAGTTGCAAAAATAAAGAAAATCAACCTCCCTTGAATCACAACAATTCAGTAGAATTAGAACCTAGCAATACCAAAAAAATAGGTTCATCAATACACAATTTCCCACTTCCAAATTTATTTTCATACTTAAATGGTTTTATCCTAGACAACATTGATTTATCCAAAATCCTCCATTTATTCACCTAACTATCCAATTTACTTTCAACTTTGATCAGATTTTTGGACTTATAAATATTGCTGCCTAATTAGAATATTCATGAAACTTCAATCAATCTCAGAGCCAATAGAGGTATGACTGTACATACTATTCATACATAATCAAATTTTCAAAGCCTGGACCATACGGCTATACAAATAAAAGTTCCTATTTTAATATTGTATTCCTCATCCCAAAGACCCAAATCCTCTTGATGCCATAAAGCAAAGGACACGGCTGGACACTAATCGGGCAAGGACAATGGCAATGAAAAGAGATAAACCATTATATATGTAAACCACAAGCAACCCTTTATCCCTTCACATGGTGACAAAACAGTTGAAAAAGTCCAAGCCTATTAGACACAATTCAAAGCTCTGGACATGCAGCCATAATTGACCATTCTCATCTAATATAATACCATTATAGGAACCCTTTTTCTTTAATATATTGAAAGGTTAGACTTTATGAAGTCATGCCTTTTGTCCTATTAGCTACTAAAGCCATTTCATGCACAATTCTTCCTTGAAAACGTGGGATGATCTCCTAGTCATGATCAGGTTTTTATTTTTTTATTATTATTTTTTTTTTGTATTCTTTTACTTATCAACATGATGACAACGTTGAATTTCAAGTCCACACCTACCACTGTGCTCTGTGCAGCACAAAGACTCATATACGCAGAAATCCTCCCTCCTAGCTATGTGATATATCAATAGTCCTTAAGCTAGATAGACACATGCTAGGTATCACATAATTAAAAGAACCAAAATAAAGAGGAGAGCTGACCTGATTCTCCTACCCAGCCGTAGAGAAGACAAGAAACAGCTTACTTGTATGTTGCGGCTGAAAACAAAAGGGACTTCTTATGTATACACATGTAATTTAAGAGGAAAAAGGCTAGGGTTTTCAAGGCCCATATATATATACTTATGCCACATCACTTGGGCTTCATATCCCATAGTATTTATATTATTTTTAATATCTTAGGCCCAAATCTATTTAATCCATTTTAATTATAGGCCTCTATTAAAAATTTACGTATAATAATTTAATTGGTATTAAATTATGGGGTGTTACATCCTTCCCCCCTTAAAATAATTTCGTCCTCGAAATCGTACATACCTTCGTTAATGAACAACTCTGGACACTTTGATTTCATCTCATCTTCTCGCTCCCAAGATGCCTCCTCCACTGTGTGATTCTTCCAAAGAACCTTAACCAATGCTATGGTCTTGGTGTGTAGCACATGGTCCTTGCGGTCAAGAATTTGGATTGGAACTTCCTCATAAGTCAAGTTGTCTTTGATCTTGAGTGGCTCATAGTTCAAGACATGTGAAGGAACCAGGATGTACTTTCTCAACATGGAAACATGAAACACATTATGCACTCCTGCAAGTGTAGGCGGTAAGGCCAACTCATAGGCAACTTTACCAATACGTTTCAGGATCTCAAATGGACCAACGAATCTAGGACTCAACTTCCCCTTCTTCCCAAATCTCATCACACCCTTCATTGGGGAGACTTTCAAAAATACCATATCTCCAACTTCAAATTCTACTTTCTTTCTTGAGTGGTCATAATAACTCTTCTGTCGACTTTGTGCTGTTTGCAATCTTTTACGAATCAAATCAATCTTTTCAGATGTCATCTGAATGATTTCTGGTCCCAACAATTTCCTCTCTCCAACCTCTTCCCAACATAATGGGGACCTGCATTTTCTACCATACAAAGCCTCATAGGGAGCCATCTCAATACTAGAGTGGTAGCTATTATTATAGGCAAATTCCACTAAAGACAAGTATTTTTCCCAATTCCCTTTGAAATCCAATACACAAGCCCTTAACATATCCTCCAGAGTACGAATAGTCCTTTCTGATAATCCATCAGTTTGTGGGTGGAAGGCAGTACTAAAGCTAAGATTAGTACCCAAAGCTTTATGTAAACTTTCCCAAAACCTTGAGGTGAATCTTGGGTCTCGATCGGACACAATTGATGCTGGAACTCCGTGAAGACTCACAATCTCATCAATATATATCTGTGCTAGCTGATCAAGTGAGTAAGTCATCTTAACAGGAATAAAATGTGCTGTCTTTGTCATTCTATCCACAATTACCCAAATGGCCTCATGTCCCTTAGGAGATCTTGGCAAACCAGTCACAAAATCCATACATATACACTCCCACTTCCACTCAGGAATGGGAAGTGGTTGCAGCAATCCTGAAGGTTTCTGGTGTATTGCCTTAATTTGTTGACAAGTCAGGCATTGCTCCACAAACTGAGCTATCTCCCTCTTCATGTTATTCCACCAATAAGTTTCTCGAATGTCACGATACATTTTAGTGCTACCAGGATGCACTGAGTATGGGGTACGATGGGCTTCTTCCATAATCTCTTTCTTTAATGCAAAATCATTTGGCACACAAAGTCTTTTTCCAAACCTCAAGACACCATCATTAGACACATTAAATTCTGGTCTCTTCCCTTCTTGTACTTCTTCTATGATCTTTACAATTTGTGCATCGTCAACTTGTGAACTCTTAATCTTCTCAATCAAAGTGGGTTGTATTGTCAAACTAGCCATAAAGACTTGGGAATCACCCATGACAATTTCAATTCCCATCCTTTCCAAGTCCTTAATAATCTCCTTTTGAGTAGTTAACAAGGCCGCTGAGAAACCAGAAGACTTCCGACTAAGTGCATCAGCTACCACATTAGCCTTGCCTGGGTGGTAATTGATTGAGCAATCATAATCTTTAATCAATTCAAGCCACCTTCGTTGTCTCATATTCAATTCTTTCTGAGTAAAGAAGTACTTCAAGCTCTTATGATCTGTATAAATCTCACACCTTTCACCATACAAATAATGTCTCCAAATCTTCAATGCAAATACCACTGCAGCCAACTCCAAATCATGAGTGGGATAATTTTGTTCATAACTTTTTAATTGGCGGGATGCATAAGCTATGACTTTACCATGCTGCATCAACACACAACCAAGCCCTTTTCTTGAGGCATCACTATAAATAACAAAGCCCCCCATGTTGCTAGGGATGGTTAGTACTGGTGCAGTGACCAACCTTTGCTTAAGTTCTTGAAAACTCTTCTCACATTCTTCTGTCCACACAAACTTGGCATTCTTACGAGTTAGGTGAGTCAAAGGGGCTGCAATACGGGAAAATCCCTCCACAAACCTCCTATAATAGCCAGCAAGGCCCAAAAAGCTTCTAATCTCACTCACATTCGTCGGTCTTGCCCACTCAACCACAGCTTCAACCTTACTAGGGTCTACAGAAATCCCTGCCTTAGATATCACATGCCCTAGGAACACCACTTGGTCAAGCCAAAATTCACACTTCTTAAACTTGGCATATAGCTTCTTCTCCCTCAAAATTTGAAAAACAATTCTCAAGTGCTCTTCATGTTCTTCCATGCTCTTGGAGAAGATTAGAATGTCATCAATAAAGACAATAACAAAGCGGTCTAAGTACTCATGAAACACCCTATTCATCAAGTCCATAAACGCAGCAGGAGCATTGGTCAATCCAAAAGGCATTACCAAGAATTCATAGTGCCCATACCTAGTCCTGAAAGCTGTCTTGGGTATGTCTTCACTCTTGATTTTCAACTGGTGATACCCAGAACGAAGGTCAATCTTAGAGAAGACTTGTGCCCCTTGCAATTGATCAAACAGGTCATCAATACGAGGGAGAGGGTATTTGTTTCTCACAGTAACCCGGTTCAACTCACGGTAGTCAATACACAACCTCATAGTCCCATCCTTCTTCTTCACAAATAAAACTGGTGCACCCCAAGGAGATGCACTTGGTCTGATGAACCCCTTATCAAGAAGTTCTTGCAACTGCTCCTTGAGCTCCTTAAGTTCAGTTGGTGCCATCCGATATGGTGCTTTCGAAATAGGAGAAGTTCCGGGGAGCAAATCAATAGAGAATTCAATCTCTCTATCTATAGGTATCCCTGGTAGGTCTTCAGGAAAGACATCAGGAAACTCCCTTACAACAAGGATATCATCCAACTTCAATACATCCTTCCTAGTGTCCACCACATGAGCCAGGTACCCTTGGCATCCTTTTCGTAAAAGATGCTTAGCTCGAAGGGCTGATATCACCCTAGGTAAAGCGTGCATCCTAGAGCCCTTAAACTGAAATTCATGTTCTCCTAGAGGCCGAAACACCACTTCTTTTCTAAAACAATCTACACTAGCATGATAAGCCGCCAGCTAGTCCATGCCCAAAATTACATCATAGTCAAACATGTCCATCACAATCAAATCTGCTAACATTTCCCTATCCTCAATTTGGATGACACAAGACTTAAGCATAAAATTACACACCAAAGAATCACCCATAGGTGTGGCCACAGACAAATCATAATCCATAAGTCCAGGTTTCTTATCACATAACTTAGCATATTGAGTGGAGATGAAAGAGTGTGTAGATCCAGAATCAAATAGAGTTTTAGCAAAGTTTGAAAATAAAGGGAGGATACCTGTAACCACAGTATCCGAAGCTTGAACATCTTGTGGTGTGAGTGCAAACACTCTCCCTTGTGCTTTCCTCCTCTGATCATTCTTTCCAGGTTGTGCCATTGAGTTTTGTGGAGGAGAAGTATAGCTTCTAACTAAGTGTCCTGTCTTCCCACAGTTATAACAAGCCTTTCCTTCAAAGAAACACGGCTTATCTCCATGAAACCTTCCACAAGTAGGGCAAGCATTCAAACTTCTACCTTGAGTATTCTGGGGTGGATTCTTATTTTCTGGCTTATTTGATGATGAATTACTCCCAGACCTCCCAAAAGATCCTTTCTTGTTCCAATGACCTTGGGCATTGCCTTGACGAAAGCCTGTCTGTCCAGTGTTTCTAGGTGGGTTCTCCTTCCTAACATTGTTCTTGAAATCTTCCTCCAGTCTCATAGCTCTCTTAACTGACTCTGCATAGTTATCAACCCCTGCTACAATCAAATGGTGTCGAAGTCTCTCATTCAACCCCTTTTGAAATCTGCTTGCTTTCTTCGCTTCAGTAAGGATTAAGTGGGGTCCAAAGTGAGATAACTCAATGAATTTAGCAGCATACTGCTCAATAGTCATACTTCCTTGCACCAAATCAGCAAATTCCCTCTCTTTTCGTTCTCGAACCACCTCAGGGAAGTAGTTATCATAGAAAACCCCTTTAAATTTCTCCCAAGTGATGGGATTCCTCTCAATATCCATTCCCTCCAAAATGGCTTTAGTAGATCTCCACCAACGCTCAGCTTCTGCAATCAACTTGAAAGTTGCAAACCGCACCTTCTGAGAGTCAGTGCAATCTAAAGCTTCTAACAATTTCTCCATTTGCAAGAACCAATTCTCAGCTTCTGTAGGATCTGGCTTCCCATCAAAGGAAGGGGGATTCTGCTTCATAAAAGTCTCAAAAGAGCAACCAGCCCTTACCTCTACTCTACCTACACCTCTACTAGCAACATGGGCCAACCTGTCCAACAGTCGGGCAGCAGCTTCATCCAAAGGATCAGTGCGTGTCACCCTAGGACGTTCATTATTTCTCATGTCTTGAGTGACTTCAGCCTCAGTATCAACCCTTGCTTTGGTTGGCCTTCGCAAATTAACAATAGGTTCCTCGCTATTGGAATTAGCTACTCTCTTCTTTTTGGGTGGCATGATACCTAGTTAACAAGGAAATCAAGAAATATAGACGGTGCAAGAATTATTATTACTACACATAAGAAGTAACATTGCCAAAATTATTTAAAATATCTCATCAAACATAACCTAAATTCCAAATGCTCTGACCAAAAATCAAGATCATAACCTAGTTTCAAGTGTCTATAAAATCATAACCTAGTTTTCAAGTGTCTACAGAATCATATCCTAAGCTTTGATACCACAAATGTAAGGCCCCAAAATCATAGGCAATAAAAATCTATTTAATCTGAATAATCCATAAAAATATTAAATAAAAGAAACTAGCAACCTTGAAACTGATTACAAAAGTCAGAGCTCTAATTCACCAAATACAAAACATCCTCAAAATAATTCTCCAATACAAAGTTTAATGCCATAAAATAATAATAAAATCCTCAATTCCACAAAAATAGTTTGTAACATCTGTCTCCCAAGAATCTCTACTCCAGTAATCCACCTAATGTATCTGTAATGGGAAATAAAGGGGGGTGTGATAACTCAATAAGTGGAATTCACTAACATTGGGGTGTGGGAACAAACCTTTCAAATAAATAATTCTTTCAACAGATTCACAACTTATAATTCACCAATATTTTGTCATCAACTATTTCATGTAAAAGAAAATAATATCTTTATATTGTGAGCCATCATAATATATATATTGATACCATCACATAAACAATTCCCTAGGCTTTTCTCGTGGTCAACGTTTACGCCCCGTTGACAGGGTTGTGCTGTCCCCTTTTTGGGACTGGAACCTCCTTTCATCCCATTTCTCAAGGATGGCTCCTTAGGAACCTAAAGGTATACTCCCTTGCTAAGGAGCTTCCTTTTGGATCCTCAATAGTATGCTCCCTTGCTAAGGAGCTATCAAATGTGCACTGTCCCCTTTTGGGACCGTCCCTTGCTAAGGACTAGCTGCAGCATGATTGTCCCTTGCTAAGGACTAAATATCATACTGAGCTTCTAATCACGACTTGCCATAGGTTTTCAAAACATATTCAATATGCTCACAAAATAATCCATTCATACTTCTCAAAATATAAAGACATATTCACACATACAAGTTTAAATAAAATTAGGTTGTCCCACAAGTTTTTCATAAAATGAATAGCCAATGTGCACATCAAACATTTGTAAAATATTCATTTATATATAGAATATCAACGTATTCTTTCATATAAAATAGTTTAATAATTAACACTGTTTTGGGAAAACCCCCAAAATTAGTAAACACCACTTACCTCTTAGTTGCAAAAATAAAGGAAATCAACCTCCCTTGAATCACAACAATTCAGTAGAATTAGAACCTAGCAATACCAAAAATAGGTTCATCAATACACAAATTCCCACTTAAAAATCTATTTTCACACTTAAAATGGTTTTATCCTAGACAACATTGATTTATCCAAAATCCTCTATTTATTCACCTAACTATCCAATTTACCTTCAACTTTGACCAGATTTTTGGACTTATAAATATTGCTGCCTAATTAGAATATTCATAAAACTTCAATCAATCTTAGAGCCAATAGAGGTATGACTATACATACTATTCATACATAATCAAATTTCAAAGCCTGGACCATACGGCTATATAAACAATTCTTATTATACTATTATAATCATCACTCCAAAGACCCAAAATCTATTACACGGTTAAACTAGTGTGAAAGCAAAATAACCAGTCAACAATTGTGGCTTAGTGTGAATGCATAATAACCGGTCAATGGTTTAGTGTGAATGCTTAGTGTGAATGCAATAACAACCGGTCACCATTGGTGTGAATGCAATAACATAAGCATTCTTTTCACTTTAACATGGTGACCAAGTCCAACATATTACTCTATTTGGCTCAATCTCACGTCTGTGTTCCTTCCTGACATATTGGCCAAATCTTTATCTAATATAATACAATTATAGGAACCCTTTTTCTATTAGAATAATGATAGTTTAGGTTCATATCAATTGCAAGCTATATGACTATTCAAACTTCCTAAATCTTGAGCATGAGAAACATCGTACTTGAAGACTCCAACTCAACACCACAGTGGAGAAGGGCAGAATTCAATTGTCGACTGAAGCAAAAAGAAATCCCATCAGAAAAACACGTGTGACCTAAGAGGAAAAAGGCTAGGGTTTTCAAGGCCCATATATGTACTTATGTCACCTCACTTGGGCTTCATATTCCATAGAATTTATCTTCTTTTTAATACCTTAGGCCCAAATTTATTTAATTCATTTTAATTATAGGCCTCCATTAAAAATTTACGTATAATAATTTAATTGGTATCAAATTATGGGGTGTTACACTGAGTGTTATGGGTGAGAGAGTGTCGAGTGACTGATGTGTATCTGTGTTATGAAGTTTTGCCTAGCAAAACTCGAGTCTATAAGACTCGAGATCCAAGTAAATTTTAATTAAATTTTGAGTCTTATAGACTCGATATCTATGTGGTATAATCGTTTTTCCCTAAGAAAATTGAGTCTTAAAGATGCAGTTTGGCATTTTACTATCCAACTCATTAAGTACGAAGTGAGTCTTTGAGACTCGAGTTTTATATAGAACTCGAGTTTCTAATACTCGAGATGCTAGTTTGCTAAAACCTTTCAAACGTATGTTAACTCCCTATATTGTCTGCCCTTACTATGCTAGTCCCCAAACATCCTCTATTTTTTTTTTTTTATGTGTTGTGCAGACAACTACATTTAAGACCTATGCCATAAAAGTGCAGTGCAGTAGTAAGTACTAGGAAAATTTTGAGGGAGTCCCAAAACATGGAAAAATTGTGCTTTCTCCTCTCACTTTTAAGGTAGACCTTATTATGAATTTAATGAGTGTACTCCAATATTACATTACATGTCTTGGACCATTCGCGCTGCTAGTTTTGGCTTCAAAGGACTTGCAAGAATACACTGCAGTGTTCTATAGAATATTCAAAGGTCAAAACAAATATGTGGTGCTTATGTGCAGTGACCAAAGCAGGTCTCCTCAATCTCTCTCTTTTTCAAGCCATCATCATCTTACCATTCAAAGATTTGAACACCATGTGTAAAAGTCTTGCCCACCAAAGCTTATTCAAACAATGCTGCCTCCATAGTGCCTTTTTTTTTTTTTTTTTTTTGTATATATATATATTTAATTATGGATCAATTCCAACATTACATTACATGTCAATAATTATGAAAAATATCGGGATTTGATATGAACAGAAAACAGACATCCGGGAGTGAGACTCCATATTATATTATTACATGGCAGGCAGCCCTCTACTTGTAAAAAATTGTTTAATTCTCACAAATGGTGTGTCAAAGATCAGACCACTATAATCTTTAAGTATTTAGAATCTAAAATGATTCCTCTTTGAGTTTTCCCAACTCAACCACTCTTGACTATTGACAACTTAACAATTTGGTCTAATCACGATCACCAAGTATCATTGTCCTCTTGTGCAGGACATATACTCCCCAGCTCTCCAAGTTCAATGACCCGAACATTAGAAAATTACGACACCAACGTTCACACACAGCTACTTATCCTGATTTGCAGGCCGGCCATTCCTTGTTCCATTATTATTTTAATAGTTGGACTCATTTTAAAAAATGCCAAGCCAAGCGCTTAAACATTCAAACGCACCTTAGCCACTTATCTTATACCTAAAAGAATCTCTTGTTTTTATTTTTTCAACTTATAAACTAATATTTCATCTGTCACCTCAGGTTTTGCTCTGGCACAACTTGTCAATTATTGTTATTATCATCATTCCTCATATTTAATTTCCAATCTTTTGCCTTAATCAATAGGCCGGACAACACCGTACTACTTGCTTTGTTTGAATCTTTCTGCGAATATGACATTTTGTGGTTTTTCTATACTCCTCTTCAAACCCAAATTATCTATTTACTGCCTCTTTCTTGGAACTTGGAAGTGTTCAAAATAAAGACAGCCTATAGGGGTTCAAAATACTTTACACACAACCCTTTCTTTAAATGAATCTTAACGAACTACTATTAATTTTTCATCCCATGTAGGCAAGAAAAGAAATTTCCGAAATATATGATAATGGCAAGTGGTCCTTCATTTATTATGCAGCTAGAGTTGGTCCTTCATTTATTATGCAGCTAGAGTTATCTAATCTATATAAAAAATATCAGTAAGCTGGTTGGAAATCTGAGCAAGGGGTTGATAGTTGATACTGTCATAGGTTTGACTATTGAGTTTTTGCCTTTGTATTGGTTTCTTTTTTTAGTTGGTGTTATCAGATGGGCTTCATTTGAAACCCTTCAATCATTTTCTTACCCAGAAAAACTTTCTTCCAAGAATTCTGTGGCTTTGAAGCTTAATGGGTCAAAGCACTCAGCTGCTTCAGCTGCTTTTCATGCAATATTTGGTTATTGCAGTGACAGCCAACAATGCCATGGATGACAGTAAGTCCACTTTAATTACTATGTCCTTTTTCATCGTTTGTTAATCAAGTTTTTCATTAGGTTTCTTGCTTAGCACCTCTTGTTTCTCCTTAGCCATACAAATAAGAGAACAACAATACATTTTGCCTGTTATTTGGCCATTCATAAATCAACATTTCTGGTTTCTGTTGTTCTTCTTCTTCCGCCTCTTCCTTTTTTATTTATTTATTTTTTTTTTCAGTCTCTTTTACACTAATTATGAACCAAATTTATTTGATTGCTGAGAGAACATGGAAAAAAAATTGGAATTTTGAGATTCAAAATTTCTACAATTTAATTATTTGAGCAGGCAGAAGAACTCATTCAATAAAGTGACCCTTGGACAATAATTTGATTAACTTGGGCTGAATTTTCTCTTAACATAAAAAACAAGCTTTCGAGTTTTTTGTTTGTTTTTGGGAATTCTTTTTCCATATTTCTCCACAATACAGGGATGATTACTGTTTCTGTTAGTGATTATCAATGATCTCCAGAGTGAAAATTACAGATCATTGCTTTGGAGAGTTACCCTCTGTGCCTTTAAGGCATTAACTGCATATTATAATATTTTGTATGGAAACCTCATCTTTAGGGGGCACAATTCTTTGGTAGTATTCAGTAGTTTGAATGACATTAGAGCTGTCAAGTCAAGTTTGATCCAAGTTACTCAGCCCTTGTTTTATTTTTTGGTTAATTATAATATGATGGTGTATTTAATGGCTTTGGTAAGGTTAATTCTCAGCACTTGGAACTGGGAAATACTTAGTCAACCCTGACAAGAAAATTAGCTCCTGGACAGTGCTTTCTTTTTTGTTATTTGGGTTGCTGAACATTACTTTCCCTTAAAGGAGATAAAGCTAGTCATAATCTTTCTCTTGGTTTATGTATATATTCAATATAATACTTGCATATGAGCTTTAGCTCAAATGACAAATCCTCATCCTATTAGAATGAGATTGAGGATGAGATTATAAGTTCAAGATCCACTATGTACATGTGTGAGTGCAACTTTATCAATACAAATAACAATACTTTATCCTTGAATGGTTCTGTTTAAAAATTCTAATTGCTTTTTTTTTCCCCTTCTTTTTCTGGTGATTCAATCATTAAAACTATCTAACAATTTCTGGTGCAGATCTTGGTCTACTGTCTCTCAAGCATGAATTGCAGAACACACCAACATCTTGGGTGGGAGCTGATCCTTGTGATGGCAGTTGGGAATTGATTAATTGCATTAATTCACGTGTGACCTCCATGTAATATGCACCCTTAAATACCTTTTTTTTTTTTTTAAAGGTTTCAATTCTGTACAGTTTTCATACTAAAATGACTGTTCTTTATGTCAGAAAATTACTAAGCATGCGTTTGTCAGGGAAGCTAACTAGCGATATCTTCCTGTTGTCAGAGTTACAGTATTTGTACGTCATCTATTTGCACTTAGCCACTTCTTTTTGTCATGATAATATTAACGCATGCAAGTACTGAAAATCTACCATCTATTTTTGTAGATTTTCAGTACTCGCATGTATTAAGATTCAGTGCTCACATCTGAAGCAACAAATTTCTCATGTCAGGGGAGGCGCTCTTTATTTATGAGAAATGCATCCCAGAGACCAACCATTTCAAGGGATTATCATTATAACAAGACTGACTCAGAAGTTTTATTTTGTTTTATTTCATAATTAGATTAATTCAATTACTCCATTATTTGATGCAGTATTCATTAGTCGCTTCTTCAGTTAGTCTTCTGTAAATTCATTCCTGATGATCAGCTTTTTTCGTATAGGGATCTATCTTACAACATTGGCATAACAGGACAACTTCCAAGTTCAATTGGGAGTTTAACTAAACTTGAAAACCTGTAAGATATTATCAATTGCTGTCAAAGGATTAGCTCATACTCAACTTGTGTTTTAGATCCCTACAATTAACCTGTTGCTTTTTCTGTACACTAGAAACTTGATTGGTTGCAGTTTCTCTGGCTTAATTCCAGACACAATAGGAAACCTAAAGCTGCTAAGAATTCTGTAAGACTTTTAACTTAGTATTCTTATCGTTTAAATGAATATCAAATGCAATGAAAGTACTTACAGCTCTTTAAGTTTTCCTCCATTTAGTAGACAATGATTTTCCGGATAAAGGGTCTATTTTTTCTTCTAAATCACAATTTGAGGCTATATCTATTGCAGTTTCGCTTTTAGGCCAACATACACTGAATTCTGGAACTTTTCATTTGCTATGATTTGCAGATCTCTAAATAATAATAGCTTCAACGGACCAATTCCAGCTTCTATTGGTTCTCTTTCCCAACTTTTCTGGCTTGATCTCGCCAATAACCAGCTTGAAGGACACCTACCAGTTTCTAATGCGACTGCTCCTGGTCTTGATTTGCTACTTCATGCAAGACACTTGTATGTCATTTCTCTGTTTCAAGCTGATTACTTTGTGTTTTCCACTCAACGATGATCTAAAATATTTTCATCATCTACAGTCATCTGGAAAATAATAAGCTCTCAGGAAACATTCCACCTAAACTTTTCAACTCATCAATGAGTCTAATACATTTGTAAGTTCTATTGGTTTACTTTCAGCTAGGTAGCAAGCTTCAATAAAGACTGCATATTAATGATGTTTGAAATATATGTATAATGGACTCTCTTTGGTTCACGTCTTTGTTTTTTAATTTTCTGAATTTTGCCTCTGCATCAATTTTTGCTCTAATGCTGTCAGCTTGAAGGTCTTGGACATGGAATCTAAGAAAAAAGCTTCATTTTGATATTCTCAATTGTATAGCAAAACACAGTCAATTTAGTCATACCTTCCTACTGCCGTTGTATATGTTTCTTCCAGGATTCTTCGAAGCAATAAACTCACTGGCAGGATTCCAAGGACCCTTGGACTTGTGCAGACTTTGGAGGTGATGTGAGTATCTAGCTCACATAATCAAGTGATTTCAGACCAAGATTGTTGCTAGCTGTGAACTTCTTTCTAGTTATTGTACTGAATATCTTGTTTTCATTACAGCCGCTTAGATGGGAATTCAATAATAGGACCCGTGCCTTCGAACCTCAGAAATCTTGTAAATGTTGAAGGACTGTAAGCAAAAAATACTGACACACCAAATGCAGCATTTATACTCGTTTAATGAAATTATTTATTTCATCTTATGTGGGAATTTTCACTTTACAAAGAGAGCTTTTGGTGCTCTGTTTTCAGGTACTTGTCCAACAATAACCTGTCTGGTCCGATTCCCAACCTTACTGGCATGAATTCCCTCAACTATTTGTAAGCTGCGTTAATATTACTTGAGATTGAATTTAAATTGTGGTGCAGGGGTTAATGAGCATTGTCAGACCATTATAACTGATGATAAAAACTTTAACCTCCAAAATAGATACTGTTTGCCAGAGTCCTATTTCTATGGTTACTATATTTAAAATAATTTCTATCATTTATTTTGTTTAGACTATAAGTGTAATCTGTAGGGATATGAACAACAATAGTTTTGATGGATCTGAAATTCCTCCATGGTTTTCAACCTTGAGTCTTTGAACTCCTTGTAAATTTCACCCCTTCCTCGTGCTACCCACACTCAAAATACCCCTCCCCCCCCCCACCCCACCCCACCTTATACCTCAAATGAATAGTCAAATTACACAATCCTCACAATCACTTATACCCAAGATCCATCTACTAATACCTGATGTGGGACTCAGCATACATCTGCACAATCCACACTCAAAACAATCCAATCCAATCTAATCAAATCCGCACAATTTGGAGTATCACAGTATACACACACATATATATACATATATATGTATGTATGTATGTATGTATAATCACATTTTTGAGCTCATCCTGCTTTGTCTAATATATCATTGTTTATATTAGACCTTATGATGTCTTCTCTTAAAATTTACCATTCTTTGATCCCCTTGTTTAAGTACAATGTGTCCTTGCCAGTGCAGTCATTAGTCCTTGCTGCGTGTTTGGATGAACTGAAGACAACTTGGCCTACTTTGTTCTCATGTGTAGCGAATTCTAATTTATGGCAAATTAGTAGATTTTGATTATATCATATATCATCTGCTGCACATATTTCTCAAACAATACCCATTACTATTTTGATGTAGGACAATGAACTTTAAAAATGGGACTTTGTGTTTGAGAACAAAGAGAAGAATAAAAAAATGGATAGGACCTAGGATTTGGCACTTAGGGTTTACTTGGAATCAACACCAAGTGATGAAAACTGTGAAATTGAATCCAAGAATCACCACCAAGAGTTGCATGGAGTCAACATCAAGCATTCAAGAATGATAGGAGCTTCGGAATCAGCACCTGTGCTTTCTTGGAATCACCTCCAAGCATTGGGTGAAAAAAAACTTAAAAACCAAATTTCATTAATCCATGATCAACTATCTATAATAATGAACTTTGGCTGTTTCTAAATAGTGTTCTCACGTTACATTAAACATGAAAAGAAAATAAACTCATAATGAGATTACGTAATGGGGAATTAAAATCAAATAGCAATCAAATATCTCTAAAAGCATCAATCAGTATCAAACATGATCAATCAGGTCCAACAAAATCAATAGCATGAATAGAATCAATCTGGTGTTTGCACAACTCATGGACATGATTTTGTTAGTCTTATATTGTATAAAGGATGGCTGCCTGATGGTCTTCTTCTAAATTTCATTGGGTTCAATAGTTTAGTGTTGAGAACGAACCTTTCCAGAAAAAGCTATTGGCTCCGTCAATAGCTTTAAACTCTTTGCACAAAAGCATCTAGATTCTTTTCAATTGATAGATTATTGAAGTGAAACATTTAGTTGGATTTCTGTTAATACCGTACCATCAATAGCATATATTCTGGTCATTCTTTTTGTGTTGTTTACACTTCCAGTCTTCTATCTCCTTGTAATTTTGACTTAGTGGGTCCCATATCTGGTCTTGTCAATTAAGTTCTCAAGACAGACCATAATGCTTCTTGTGCAAGAATTTGGGTTTGTTAGGGTATATTTAAGAGTTTTCATTGTCAACCTAAAGCATCCATCTTCTGGTTTGGGAATGGCCGTATGGCCCTGCATGTGAAATTGATGGTGCTCTTCTCTCTCTCTCTCTCTCTCTCTCTCTCTCGGGTTTGCATGTGTGTGTGAATGTATTCAGGAAATTTTCAGACAGGGAAAAGGTTTAAATTCTTCATTATTGATTTCAACCTTTAAATCTTTTGTTGGCAGAGAGATGGAAAACACGCAACTTCAAGGACAAGTTCCTGTTTCCTTATTCAGCCTTCCCAATTTACAGTCTGTGTGAGTATCAGCTTGAACTCAAGTAGCACTGATTTCAATGTGAAACAAACATAATTTCCATAGGTCCAAACACAATGAAATCTGTCTAGCTATACTCACACATAAAACTAAACAAATTATGTGACTGATCTGACATGTGGGGACAGATTATTAAAGAACAACCAGCTCAATGGTTTATTAGATATTGGCACCACCTATAGCGCCCAATTGCAACTCATTGATCTACAGAACAATTTGATTTCTGGGTACACAATCGCTGGAGGGTACAACAAGGAATTGATGTAAGCCATAATCAGTTACTTTGGTTGTTTATTTTTTAAATGCATTGTTGAAGAAATAACCATTTTGTCATTCATTGGAAGTCAAATATCCATGATATTTCTTTTTGGGTCCGATTAATGTGTGCTCTAAAGACACATTAACAAATCCATTTTTGAAAAAGTTTTATTGGAAATTGAAAAAGTTGTCAATTTCCGATAAACTTTTTTCAAAATTAGTTTACTATTGTGTGCCTTAAGGCTACACATTAATAAAATCCTTTCTTTTTAACTGATTTTAAAGGTCTGACATCATTGGGCTAATTGTCCTTTATTATCTGTAGACTTGTGGACAACCCAATTTGCGAGAAACTAAGTAGTTACTGCACAGTTTCCCAACCAAATAATGGCCCATCATACTCGACTCCACCAAATAAATGTCAGCCTATTTCCTGCAGTTCAGGTCAAGTTTCCAGCCCCAACTGTTTATGCGCATATCCATACAGTGGACCTCTAGTTTTCAGAGCAACTTCCATCTCAGATTTGGGACACTCAGATTACTACACAGATCTTGAGGCGTATCTAATGCGATCTTTTCAGTCCCAAAAACTGCCTGTAAATTCAGTCTCCCTGAGTAACCCAATCAAAGACTTTTCTGAGGACTTTATAATAAGACTACAAATCTTCCCGTCTGGCCAAGGTTGTTTCAATCGAACAGAAGTTTCTCAGGTTGGGTTTGTGTTCAGCAATCAGAGTTTTAAGCCCCCACAAGGTTTTGGACCTTACTATTTTATACCTGATCATGTTCCATATGATTGCTATGCAGGTAACTTCAAATTCACGTTTAAATAGAAAGTAGTACTTCAATATTGGATTTGTCTTATTGTGATGCATCTCTAAAAACACAAATTGTCACAATGTTAGCTTGATATTATTATGACCAATCTCTCTCTCTTGCTCTCCCTCTTTCATGTCATTTTTTATGTTTCTTCAGAAACCAAAAAGTCTTTGAGTATAGGCGTTATAATTGGAGCAGCAGTTGGTGGCACTGTCCTGCTTCTATTATTACTCCTTGCAGGGGTCTATGCTTTCCGCCAAAAGAGAAGAGCAGAAAGAGCTTCCGAGCAATTGAATCCTTTTTGTAAGATAGCTATGATGTAAACTTGGCACTTTAGAGCTGTTAATATTAAATTTTAAAGGTATATTTTCACTTTCATTCCATACAAATGCAGCACAGTGGGATCCAAATGGTGGCAGTGGTGGCATTCCTCAATTAAAAGGAGCAAGATGCTTCTCCTTTGAAGAGCTTAAGAAGTACACCAACAAGTTTTCTGAAGAAAATTCTATTGGATCTGGTGGTTATGGGAAGGTTTGATTATGACTACTCTTGTTAGTATATTAATAGTTTGCTTAATTTTTGAGAATTTATCAGAAGATTCTTCAAGTTCTATAACAAGAAATATTTTATATTCATGCATTTTGTTTTGTTCTTCTGGCACTTCAAATGCTTAATTTCCTTTCCAAAATTTTCCTTGTTCTCCCATTAATTTCTTTCTTGTTAATAAAAGCTTCTTAAGCTTTTCACAATATTTCTGAACTATGCCTGTCTCAAAATAAAAACCAAATGTCTAATCTCTCAACATTTCTACAGGTTTATCGGGGGACTCTTCCCACTGGTCAACCGATTGCCATCAAACGAGCTCAGACAGAATCTTTGCAGGGTGGGCATGAGTTCAAAACTGAGATTGAACTTCTATCAAGGGTTCATCATAAGAATCTGGTTAGCCTTGTTGGTTTTTGTTTCGATCAAGGTGAACAAATGCTTGTATATGAGTATGTTCCAAATGGTACTTTGAAGGATAGCCTCTCAGGTACTTCCATCCAATGCCTCACCTCCTTTATATGAATTCTGGTACTGTTTGACACTTCATGTGCGTTACTTTATTAAAAAAAATATCATGGAACTCTTCTGTTTATTAGCGTAGTTTAGTTGTAGAAAATGGTCATATTAGAGTGATATGGAAAGATTACAAGAATACCCCTATGCTAATATAAAGAAATAACAAGGAAACTCCAATACTCCCTCTTAAGCTAGAGCATACACATCAAACATGCCCAACCTTAGCACATATTAATAGTAGAGTGATATAGCAAGAATACAAGAATACTCTTACATTAATGTAAATAATTGCCAGCTAATATAAGAAATAACAAGACTAACTCCAATAAGAATTTATACTGTACTCACCATTAAGGCACTTGTAGGGAGGCCATATTTCTTGTATCTACTTGCAAAAGAAATAAAGCAAACCACACAAGAAGATGCAATTAATAAATCTGTTATATTTCAGCAGTGTTCATCCAGTGACAACCTCAGAGGATTCACCATCATTGTGTTATAATGCTTCCCTCACCTTCTGATTGCTTCTTTCCAGACAATGTAAATTAGCCTGTAGAGAATGCTAGTATAATTCTTCATAAAGATTAAATGAGGTAGCTGTTGCTTATGCAGGGAAGTCAGGAATTAAGTTGGATTGGATGAGGAGACTAAAAGTAGCCCTAGGTGCAGCAAGAGGGCTGGCCTATCTTCATGAACTTGCCAACCCTCCTATTATACACAGGGACATTAAATCAACCAACATTCTGCTTGATGAGCGCATAAATGCAAAAGTTGCTGATTTTGGTCTCTCTATACCTATGGGTGATGATGAAAAGGATCACATCACCACTCAAGTGAAGGGCACAATGGTTAGTGGAAAATCCTTTTAACCTCTACTATAGTAATTAATGCGTTTCTATAAAAATGAACAGGAAAATAAGAATGATGGAGGACAACTGTGGTTTATTATAAACTCAGTCAAAACATTTATTTGTGTTCTCTACCATGTGATTTGTAATGAGAAAATAAGCATTAGGAGCTTATAATCTAATTACATTTGGTAATGGAAGAATTGGATCAAGATGTTTGCAGAAAATTGTCCCGTCACCAAGTCTTTCTTCATAGGTAGCTTCTTACCATATCTTGTTGGACCATATAGTCATATGCATGTGTCTAGAATTTAAATTTTTCTTAACAAACAGCACAATTGATTTCCTATGACTAAGGATGTGAATTCAAGCCTTGAGTTCATTTTGAATTACATGGCATTGCATCAAATTCTAGCACTGAGAGTTGATTTTCTATTATGGTGTAGGGCTACTTGGATCCTGAGTATTACATGACCCAACAGTTGACTGAAAAGAGTGATGTATATAGCTATGGAGTGGTAATGTTGGAGCTGGTAACTGCAAGAATGCCAATTGAACGGGGGAAATACATTGTCAGAGTGGTGCAGATGGCAATGGATAAAACAAAAGTATCATACAACCTTCATGAAATTCTTGACCCCGCCATTGGTTTGCAAACATCACTGAAAGGATTAGAGAAGTTCGTGGACCTAGCAATGAGGTGTGTTGAAGAATCAGGAGCTAACAGGCCTGCAATGGGTGATGTGGTTAAAGAGATTGAGAACATAATGCAGATAGCTGGTTTGAACCCCAATGTTGAATCTACATCTACTTCAGACAGTTATGAGGTAAGTAAGGGGAATTCTGGCCATCCTTACTGCAATGAGACCTTTGAGTTTGAGTACAGTGTGGCTTTTCCAACTTCAAAGATAGAGCCTCATTGAGTGTGTGCTTTTTTACATTTTAAATGTTGAGCTACGTGCTTTATATTGGATAGGGGATGTTGTTTTCACATGGCAAAGAATCATAATTTGTAATTTAAATGGATGATATAATTTTATTTTTTTATACTGTGGAGAATATTCCTAGCTTGTTAATAATATATATAGCGGAATGATTATGTTTTTGGTTTGTTAAGGAAACTGAACCATCATTGAAAGCTTGGTTCAAAAAAATGATTAAAAATCGAATAAGATGTATCCACATTAAAAAATTAGTTTCCACTTTGATTCTTTGAAATGTTTAAACATTTCCTCCAAAATCTAAGCTCTTAATCTCAGCATGAAGTTTCAAACATCTCTATCCTCTTTGAGGATCTTCTTACTTCTAGAGGATTTGAGTGGTACTATACGGTAGGACTATGACTGTATTAGATTGGACCAGTTAAGGGGAAAATTTTTAACCAATCTGCCATTAACAGGTTGGAAATTTTTGAAATAGCCACCAACCTACCAACCTCTAAAACCGGCTGGTCGGTTGAAAATTTTGACAGTTTCGACTTGGCAGATTGGGTGAGTTAGCTTTAGTTATATATAATATACTAAACTTTAAAAATTATTTTACTAATTACAGAGAAATTTAAGAAGTTATATTTCATCTATAAATCATTGGAAAAAATTTAGGAATTGACTCATGTTTCCATATATCAAAATACATAGGTCTTTAACTATGAGAACTTTCTAACTTCTTTCTTTAAAAAGAAAATGTTGGCTACTATATCTATGTCCCTATGTATGCTTATAAATATGTTGGAAAAGTATTATTCATTTTTCATATTAAAATGCATAAATAATGGAATAAAGCAAAAAAAAAAAAAAAAAAAAAACCTTAAATTTGATATGAGATCAAGTGTAAAAAGAGATGAATATATATCTAGGTAGGTTGGGTTGGGTTGGGTTATGGCTGTTTAAAAAAGACTCAACCTGCCATCCAACTTGATCTACTACTTTAAAAGTTGAACTCATGCTAACTAACTTGAAAATTAATACACAGCCTCGTTATATGGGAAGTGGGCAGCTGACTAGCATGACATACATTCAATCATCATCATAAAAAATATATATATGTAATTATTTTTATAATTTATTGAAATTTGATTTAAATTATATACATTAAATTATAACTCAAAACATTTAAAATCAGGTTTCAACGTTACAAAACATCTCAAAGCATAACAATACAATAATTAAAGATCATAAACACTTCAAATCTTAAAATATAAATACTACAAATTCAATAATTCAACAGAAAAAGATATTAAAAAATCAAAGTTTAGAGACAAAAAATCATACTATATATATACATATATTAAATATATAATCAGGCTAAGGTCCCCAATATACCTAACCCGTCTTAACCTAATTCAAAGCAAATATTTAACCCTCATCCCATCTTTGTCTCATTTGCTACTAGGAATGAGTTTTAATTATCCCATTCAAAGTTGGGCAAGACTGGTGTCCATGTGATGAACAAAGTCTAGATAATTTCCTCCTTTCCACTTCTTGGCGGTTTATAAGACATATTATATTTAAAAATTTTACATGATTAATTTAAATATGAACAAAATTTAACTACAAAATTGGTTGTAGCGTCTAAGAATACAACCTTACTTAATATTGTTAACATTACTACATATTCTGAAAATTTAATTGTTGGATTGCATGTTCTTTAGAATTTTTACGCTATTAATACTCATGTCAAATTTTGTGTCAATCGAATATTATTTACTATATGACCTATAAGCTTATATTTTATGCATAATTTTAAATTACAAAAACTTGCAATTTAAATAATTTATTAATAACACAGCTATTGATCTTTAATTTTATAAAAATTTTGCAAGCATGTAGAATATAAGAAGAATATGTAATCTAATAGTAAATTTGTCAAAATTCACCTCTAATAAAAAGATGTTAAATAAGACTACATGTAGAAATCATGCGAGTAAAACACGACATGAATAATATCTTCAATAAGCATAGAGTGGGTCGAGGACAATAGCTCTATTGTGATTTGGGACAAACTTTTTGGGCGTGAGACGACGACCTTTAAAAAGTTGAAATGGGCATCCCTTTTTTTGGAATTAGAAAAGTTAGGTTTTGGATGTAGACACAAGGTCCCAAACAATTACAATTGACAGACAGAGAATGGAGCAATAAAAGAAAGCATTGATTAATTCAGAGTTGAATATTCTGTGGTAACCGTAACAGAAGAAAGGGCAGTCATAGTGGACTCATTTTAAAGTAAGTAGGAGACGACGCGCAATTGGATACGAATGGATAATAAACGTATGAATATGAACACAAGACAAACCCCATGCAGTTCCAGTCATTGATATTTGTCTTTGTCTGATACATACATACATTAATTAATTGGAAACGGAAAAAGCTAAAGAGAAGAGGAGAGGCTAAAGCTAAAGCTAAAGCTAAAGGTGGAAATGGAAATTTGCCGTTTAATTTTTAACTTCCCTCCTATTCGTGTAATTAGATATTAATTTCTGAGAAGAAGGTCCCCTATGCTATGTCTATATCTCCATTTAATAAGTTGCAGGCAACCTGTGGTCTCAAGGAGTTATCATCTATGATTTATTTATATATTTAAGCATACAAGTGTCTTTTTACAAAATGCGAGCACTTTAGTCAGTCAGTGGAAACTGGTAGTTGTGTTGTAATAATGTAATGACTACTTCTGCAACTTTGACTTTTTTTAGTATCAATCTTACCTCATATGGATTTACATAATTTATTATCATTCCTTATTCAATTCAGTGGCTTTGAACTTTGAAGCCAAATGGGTGGAAGAAAGGAACTCTGCTGCTGCTGCTGCTGCGGCTGCTGCTTTTCATGCAATATTGGGTTATAGCACTCACAGCCAACGATGCTTCAAACGACGACTGTAAGTTCACTTCAATTGCTTTCTCCTTTTTCTTTCTTTGTTAATCATTTTTTCGTTGTTATCGTATGTGAATGAATTGCTGAGACAGAAACATGGCAAAGACTATAAATTGGATTTTTGATTCTTGAAACTTAATAATTTAATCATTCTCAACAAAACTGAAAAATACATTCAGTTTGGTGACCTTCGGACAATAATTTGACCCACCCGGGATGAATTTTCATTTGTTCTTTTTGTAGTAAGCAGAAGGAGAAAGAACAAAATTGTTCTAAATTGTACTGGCAAGGGCTTGGTACTCAGCCTCTGTCATCTTTTGCAATTTCTGTACGATGAGGTGCTATACAAACTGTGTATATATATACACACACACACGCACAAGAGTTTACCTATAGGATCCCTTGATTTTAGCACAATGAAGGGCTAACATGTTTACAACATGTGGTTCATGCGCGATATGCAATTCCTCCACAGCACACGGAGGGTTACTGCTTTTGTTAGGTGATTATCAATGATCTCCAGTGTGAAGTTATGGATCAGTGCCTTGGAGAGTTAGCCTTTGTTCCATTAACTGCATATGACAATAGATTGACACACTCCCTCTTCTACAGGCACAGTGCTCATTTATCTGGTAGCACTCATAAGTTAGGATTTGATAGTGTTGTATAGTTTGATTCAAGTTACATAGCCCATGATATAATGGTTTAGGTATTTTTAGAGTTAATTTGCAGCACTTGGAATTGGAAAGTACTCGGTCAACCTTGATAAGAAAATCATCTCTTGGATGGGGCTTTATTTTTGTTCTTTGGGTTGCTGAAATAACAGTAGATTGCAACCATGTCCTGAAAATTGCTTGCCTAAAATGGAATAAAGCTAGTCCTAATCCTCCTCTCAGTTTAGTACATATTCAAATATAATGCTTGCTAATGAACTCCACCTCAAACGGCACTTCCTTCTCCCATAATTACATGTGTAACTTATCATCCAAAAATATATATAATCCTTGTATAGTTTTATTTGACTATTCATACTGTTTCTATTCCACCACCCTTTTTGGTGATTCAATTATTAATACTGTTCTATAACTTTTGCTGCAGTTAAAGGTCTACTGTCTCTCCAGGATGAGTTGAAGAACACACCAAATTGGAAGGGTGTGCTGATCCTTGTGACAATTGGGAAGGGGTTAGGTGCACCAATTCGCGTGTGACCTCCTTGTAATTTCACCCTATATTTATTTTTTAAGGTTTTTATTTCTGTCCATTCTTTATATATATATATATATATATATATATATATATATATATATATTAATGTGACTGTTCTTTATTCCAGAATATTGACAAGCATGAATTTGATGGGGACACTATCTAGTGAGATCAGCCAGTTGTCTGAGTTGCAGACTTTGTAGGTCATTTATTTGCTTTTATTTGCACTTGGCTGCTTCTGTTTCATGGTAATCCACTTTAACTATTGTGTTGAGGAAAAACTTGGCTACCGTCTGTTTTCATAGGCTTTCAGTACTCAGATGTCTAAAGATTCAATGCTCAACAACATCTGAGGCAGCACATACCTCATGCCTGGGAGCCATTTATCTTTGACACATGCATCCCAGAAATCAACTATTTCATGGGATTATTATCATAAATATTGCGACTACGAAATTTTATTTTTTGTTTTATTTCACAAATAGATGAAGTGTGTTTGACAAAAATTAAAAAGCCAGCTTATTTTATTATTTAACTTATTTTTGCTACTAATTATAGTCTCTACTGCACTTTTTGGTACTATTCATGGATCTCACTGTAATATTTCAATTAACTTTTAACTTTATCTACAGTATATTCAGCAAAAACTTTTCAATTTTGACAAAATAAACAGATCCCAAACAGACCCAAAATTTCACAAATAGATGAAATCAGTTACTCCATTATATGATGCAGCATTCACTAGTTGCTTCTTCAGTTAGTCATCTGCAAGTTCATTCCTAATTATCAGTTTTTTTTTTTACACAGGGATCTCTCTTACAACAAGAACATAACAGGACAACTTCCAAGTTCAATTGGGAATTTAATGAACCTAATAAGCCTTAAAAAATAGAAGTTAGTGATCATAAAATAAAAATAAATGAGCTACGAAAAATGGAATGAAATGCCAAAATACATTTTCTTTTTACATAAGAGTAACAAATTAGTAAATTATTTATCGTCTCATTTATTATACTTTAATTATTTTTTCCCCTTTTTATTGAATACACCCACAAACAAATTATATATGATTTTAAAATTTGATCATCAAATTATAGAAATATCTTAATAAATCAAAGGAAAAAATCATCAAGATTATAATAACAAAAGCATCATCCAACAATAAAAATCTAGTAATTGAAAGACCAAAACTATGTATTATTGAATTGTAGTAACATATTAACTAAATAAGGAAAATGGATCGAGAAAGGGCCAAGTAGGTACTTAACATTGCTCAACATTTAACAGAATACAAGGTAACACATTTCATAATCAATAGTAACTGCAACATCAGTTGGAATACTTTCAATCTCTGAATTAAAGGCACCAACAAACTCGGTATTTTAAAAATTACACCTATGACAACAACAAAGTCACCACAAGGGATTTGCGTTATAAGAATAAAATAAAATCATGTGATTGAATACTTCTATTGGCTATCTATTCTTTTTTTTTCTTTTCTTTTTTTGATATGTATTGGCTATCTATTCTAGAATATGAAATATGTTAAAATTAATTTCTGTATTAATTACAATAGAATCAGCTTTTATAATTGACAAACAAACACATGAATATATGAGAAATCTCAGTTGACAATAACATTCCAATTATTTTTCGAAGAACTTAAATATATGCCATTTTTAATTTTAAACACATTTTACTAGAGATTAATCCATACACATAAAGATCCTAATAAAAAGCCCTACTTGTCCTACCTGCCCTCCATGACATACATACATGGTTGAATCTAAGAGAATAGCACATTAACAGTTAAGACTCTGTAAAATTTTACACCAGACCATTATTCTAACAAATTCATTCAAAAATCTGCACATGTCAACTTAAACTGCTAAAAGTTATAACAAGTTTTTCATATTAGTAAAACAAGGGTGTTTACTATAAATAGTAAAACATAAGATTAAAAAAAAATGGTTTTGATAATTTCATTGTGGTATATAATAACACAACTTAATAAAATAAACAGCTATAGTAAAGATAAGAGTTTTAAAGTTTAATCAAATGAAAATATTTGACTAAATGTTTTATAAAAGTTTCAAGTTCACAGTATATATATATATATATATAGGATAAGCATAAGGTCAATCAAAATTCAATCAGACCATTATTCTAAGAGAATAGCACATTAACAGTTAAGACTCTGTAAAATTTGACACCAGACCATTATTCTAACAAATTCAAACAAAAATCTGCACATGTCAACTTAAATTGAAAAAAGTTATAACGAGTTTTTCATATTAGGGTCATGTTGCCGATAAAGATGTCTAGCACACTAAAAGCATATTGTGTTTTCCCCTCTCCATACCAACACAGCACACTCCAACTGCTACGTTATCAGACATACCATTCTCCTTCTTAGGATACCGCACAAAGAGAAACCATTCCCACCCAACAAGGAGGAATATATGTTCTACACAATCCTAATGTTTGCTTCCGCCAACACCTAGTCTACAGAGAAATACTTTTTGCAACGCTGTTTTGACAATTTGGTAATTGAAAAAAGCATAGACTGATAAATGTTAGTCATGTGTTATGTACTTTAAATTATACAAAACTAGTTGGTCATATGAAATCTGTATTATTAATAGACATTTATTATGATTGCATTTGTATATAAAACTATATATTTTAGCATTAATCAGGCATTTATTATAATTGTATTTGCATATTGTACTATATATTCAATTCTTTTTTTTTTTCTTTTTTTCTTTTTTCGAAACATTGTGAGTAAAAATTTCATAAGGTTAATCAAAAGTTGGAGCTAATGTTGCAAACTTTCATAAGGTTAATTAAAAGTTAATTTGCATCGGTTTTATATAAATTATTATAGATTATACATATATATATTTTTCAAAATACTTTTATATATATATATATATATATAAACTGTGAGCTTTTTATTTTATCTTATCATTTTATTAAAAGAAAGCATATGTAATACAATATTACCGATGTTCCAAATGAAAGCCCGCCAAATTTGCAGCCTCCGTCATTGCAGTTCTCCAATTGTTCACCTTGTCTACGGGGCCATTCAGGAGTGCCTCCGCAAAAACTCCCTTCTGTTCTAGCACCACAGATTGAGACACATCATAGAAAATAGGCAGCACACTTTGGTTGAACACCCTTTTGCATTCCATTATCTTCACCAGCTCATCCAAGCACCAATCCGAAGTAGCATAGCTTTTCGAGAACACAACAACTGCAATCCTTGAAGTCTCAATTGCCTTCAACAACTCGGGTCCAATCTCTCCCCCTCTTAGGAGGTTTCTGTCGTCTCTATAGGCAACAATCCTTTTACGGTCTAAAGCAGCGAAGAGATAGGCAGTAAAGCTTGTGCGGGTATCGGCTCCACGAAAACTAACAAAGACCTCGTATTCATATGTCAATGTTGGGGTTGATAAAGACAGATCAAAGTTTTGTGGGCCCTTGGAATGAGTCATGGTCGCAACGCACACAACTAATTGAGGTAAGACCAGTGCAATGCCTAAACTCAAGAGCAAAGCAGCTAGGACCGATAAGGATGGAGCAGAGGAACAAGCCATGGTTGCAAGACGCAGAGGAGCAAAAGAGCAAGAACTGGTTATTTCTTTGGGATTTCTCTCTCTTCTTCTTTTCCTTAGCTTTCCAAGTTCTCACTTCCTTTTTTTTCTGTTTCTGCAAGAATGTAGTGTGAATTTTTTTAGATGAATTAGAGAAAATTCATTACTAAAGAAAAATGAATACAAGTTCTACAACTCAGTGCAACTGTGCACTACACGAACAACAGCAAACCACAAGGCAGTACAGGACAGCAGAATAGCAGATCCTCTCGTACACTGCACAACCAGTACAAATAGCAGCAATATAATTGGTCAAGGCCCAAATCTGTAAACAAAAATCAGTCAGAACAAGACAAGCTTACCCAAATCAAGAGTCAAGACCCATATCTGCTGACAAACAATTAATTGGTCAAAACAACACAAGCTTACCCAAAATTAAGACCCAAATCTGTAAACAATTAATCAGTCAAAACAACAGAAGCTTAGTAGCTTACCCAAAATTAAGACCAAAATCTGCAAGTCAAGATCCAATTCAACACAAGGCCGATCTACCTCGGGTCTGTGGCTGGTGTTTGGTTTGGGGAGAAGAAAGTGATTTATGATTAAAAAAAAAAAAGTAAAAAACACTCTGGAAAAAATTCTCTCTCTCTCTCTCTCTCATAATGCTACTCATCGAGTCTTAGCATAAATGAAGTCTGCTTCCAACAAAGGTATTCTCTTGTCTTTTGTGTCATTCAACCATCTTACGGCCTATTGTGGTTTTGATTGGTGTACATGCCCAATTACTCCATCTATCCCCAAAAATTAAATTTCTCTTGGACGACCAAGAAGCAAACTAGTACCTCTTGCTCCTCTGCTTAAGCTAAATATTGTTCCATTGGCCTCTACCACATGTGAACTCATTTTGCTTCAATGGCTTCTCATGGACCTTGGCATCATCCAAAATGTCCTTATGTGACTTTATTGTGACAACAAAGCAGCGCTCCACATTACTAGTAATCACATCTTCTAAGAGTGTAAAAAACATATCATGTTAGGTTGCTACCCCATTCGTAAAAAGATTTATGACGGACTAATCCAAACTTGTCATGTTGCTTCTATTGATCATGTTTCTGAAATCGTCACTAAGCCTCTTGGTAAATATCAATTTCATCGCCTTAGTGGCAAGTTAGGCATTCATGACATTTAGGCTCTAATTTGGGGGGAAGTATTGGGAGATCCAAAGAGTATCTAGATCTCATCAACCAATATACCAAATATTTCCTAATTAATTTTTTTGACTTATTAAAATCAAACCTTTTGATTTGTAGTACTTTTTTTTTGTTACCACTAAAAACCAGTAAAATCCCTCATTGATATTACGTAATCAAATATCTAACATCTTTCCCATTAAATCTCTTAATTTGTATTAAATCTATAAAATCCATTTCCTTTTCTCTTTTTTTTCATCCTTATTGTTCTATATTGACCTAAAACAGTGTATTTGTAATTTTTTTTTTAAATTGAAGTGAATAAAAGAAAAGGACCCTTTGAGTGCTCTTTGTTTAGCAGTGAAAACTTCACCTTGTTGCAAAACACGACTTGAGTTATAACATCCCACTTGATGGAGGTGACAATAACACTTCAGATTTAACATGCTCTCTATATACCCAAGCATTTATTTAAAGCTAAACATGGTGAACAATAGCAGCCATGCCCAGTTTACATAACACAGCCTTAACAGTGTAGTGTGAATTTAACTTTGCGCACGCAGTAGCAATCACATGGCAATATCACTTCTATGATGAAGGAAGATAACAGGAAATTGGCATGAGAACAGAAAAAGCTGTGTCTAGTTTTTCATCAACAAGTTTGAAATTACGACTGATCAAAGACCCAAATCCACAAACAATTAATCAGTCAAAACAACACAAGCTTAACCAGAAATCAAGACCCAAATCCGTAAACAAACAATTAATCAGTCACCAAAAAAAAAAAAAAAAAAAAGAAGCTTACCCAATATCAAGACCCAAATCCGCAAGTCAACACAAAGTCTGGTCTGTGGCTGGAGTTTGGGGAGAAGAAACAGGTTTATGATTAAAAAAAGCAAAATAAAAAATACCGTGGAAGAAAATTCTCTCTCTCTCTCTCGGGTCTGTAACTAGGTTTTAGGTTTTTGGGAAGAAAGAAACTAGAAAGCAATTACTGAAAAGTGAGAAACCACTGTGGAAGAACAAAAAAGTTTGGTTTTCTTCTTTATTTTTTGATAAGCCAAAAAAAAAAGAAAAGAAGAAGACGTTTTCTTCTGTTTTTTTTTAAGACAAAACTCACCGTTTTGGTTGAGAACTAAACTACCCGTTTAGTCCTCTAAGCGAGTTTGGCCTTTCAATACATGTGGGGGCTATTTGGTCTTTTTAAAAGTTCCTTTTATTGACTTTGGCATACACTCTGTCACAGACATTCAAATCACGCAAGTAAAAGAGTGTCAGTCCATTTTTAGCTCTCTCTGTAGAGCTTTCATTAGAGAAGGCAAAGGCTTTAGACTGGTGTAAAAGCCTTTTTCTTTTTCATTTTTCATTGCTGTTCTTTTCTTTACCAAGGGAATATTTCTGTCATATCTAAGGACATCCCATTTCATTCCTGTCCATTCTCATGCATTTTTTGTAGCATGTAGCAATGTTTCAGGAGTGGTAAGCTGAGCTAAACTGTTCATGTAGGATAATTGTAATTGTTGATTAAGGTGCTGAGAAATGAGAACTCAATGAAGTTGTTCTAATGGTCATATGTAATCTCCTTGATCTTGCTAGACGTGATGTAAATTGGTCTTTTGTTGTCTCTAAATTTTCTGTGGCATCTTTTCTTCTAATGCAATGTTGTTGTAGAGTAATGTTTTTCCAACTTTTTTTAGTTTGCCAATGTAAATGCTTGCAATCACTGATTACTGTAATGTTCAAAAGACTATTGAACCTTCAATGTCAATCTGATTTCCAATACAATACCTGTAACTCTGGGAACTTTCATATTGGTCAGGGGTTGAGAACGGAACTGAATCCTCAGTTGCTCAGTAGTAAAGCAGTTGGTTGTTAATTGATTGATCATAGGTTTTACTAGATATGTCTAACAAAATTTACTTTAGACCTCTTAATTTGTAATTTTGTTTATAAGCAAGAATTGGGAATGCCTTTGTCTTCTTCAGAAAATGGCTTTCCCTTGTCCTACTATAGTTTGAGTTCAACTGAATTTGATGTAATGCAGTTTCTTCTCTCTAGAGTTAATTCAGATTTTTATCTCATTTTTCCAGGATGAAATGGATGCTGTAAGAAGTCTTGATCTGTTATACAGAAGGGGCACGTCAGCTTTCTAACATTCACTGGTGATTTGTCTGAAGAATCCCACTGTTTACTTTGCAATTTTGAGAAGGTAATTGGGAAAACAATAGTGTAGTTTTGAGGGGTTGAGAGCTCAGTAGAAACCTTTTAATATTTTCAAAATTGAGTGCAATGCCTTCATGGTGTTGTTTGATTTCAACATGTCATCGTGTAGAAATCTAATTTACTAATCAGCCAGGTGTTCATGATGTCTCCTATAATTTTTTCCATTGGTAAGTTATGCACAGTACCACCCACAACCTCACCTTCCACACTCTTCTAGGAGGAGGAAATGTTATTTAAGCTAGAGCTCATTGGCGTCTCTCTAGTTACCTTCGATGGAATGAGGGTTTTTTTATTCTCTTTGTTCAGTTTTATTTTTTATTTGTTGAGTCTACATAATATGCTATCAAATGTTAGTCAATTTCATCAAATACTAACATAATCTGTAAAAAAAAAAAAATGTATATCTACTTATGCATGTTTAGTAACCCTCAGTTAGTTATCTACCAAACTTTTGTTTTTTGTTAGTCTATGTTATACATCTTTTAATTTCTGAATTTATTGTCAATTGTTGCTTTGGAGATCGGATATGTTAAAACCCCTTCCTCTTTCCCTTGCATGTGTGTGAGTTTGTTTCTTAAAAAAAAAAAAAAAAAAATTGGGAAGGGTATTGAAAGTGAAATTTCCTATTTGATGTTCTGCATTGTTCTTCCTTTTGTAGTCAAGATATATACTTTACGGTTTATATGAAACGTTATGCCTACACATGAATTTCATCTATAACTCCTTTGTGAAATTCTCCATCCACTGCATGGTAATTAATACAGGGAAAATATTTTATGTTAACTATTCATTCATATGTAATCAATGTTAGTGTTTGCTCTCATCCTAATCAAAATTTCCTTACTATTTATTTGATTTTTTTTTTTAATTTTTTTTTTTTTATGCAGCACTTCTAATCCTAGTTCAGTGGTGTGATTGTCTTTCTTTTCCTTTATAAATCTAAATAGTTAAATATATGTTTCCATTTAAATGCCATATCTTTTTCAACCTACTCTATAAAGGCCATGAATTGCCTTTAGTTTAGGGTATCTGCTAACAAACTGTGTTTCTGGGGGCTCTGTTTATGGCTAAAAGTTATTAACAGTATTTCCTACATTGCCAAAAGTATATAAACCAATTTGGTTTTAGTTCCTTTACCTGGTTTAGCACTTCAAGCATAATAAAGTGGAATGGCACGGATCAAGTCCACTCTTGATTAGGCAATCTGCAATGTCCTAGACAGACCATGATAACTAAAGTTTTTGTTAACAAAATCTTCTATAGGTAAAGACTTTTTTTGTGATCAAATGGGCTAACTAGAGCTTTGATACCATACAAAATTGATGTAGTCACTTGTATTTCTCATTCACGGATGTCTACAAAGTCGACACTTCTTGTATGTTTTGGTGTTCTTGATTTTAAGAAGTAGTGTTAAATGGATACAACCTCGAATTGCTTTTATGATGGAATGGCCGGAGTTTGGTGAATGTACATAATTGGTAAAACTGTGCTTAATCTTTGCCATTTTCTTTTCTTTAACTTGTATTTTAAACACTTGAGGACATGACACTCAATGTTGACCCATGTATGATACTCATTGTGGTGGGACTTATAACTTTCAGTTTCATATACTTTAAACACGTTTAATGTCCTAATTAAAATACCATTGTAAGATTCATGAAGGAGCTCTACGTTGCAATATTGGATTCACGAGACCTTTACAAGATTGGGAGTTAGAGGCAATTGACACCTTTTTTAGGATTCACTGCACTTTAATCTTCTAGTTCTTGAATTATGAAGATGCAGTGTGTTGGAGGCTATCTAAGAAACGTGGTTTTGAGGTTTCTTCATTTTATGAGACTCTTGAAGCTCTTCATTGGTTGACTATCGATATTTTGAGAATAAAAGAGGAAAGAGTCTACATTGTGTCATGGCCAGAGAGTTTTAATTATTAACTCTGTATTTATTTGTGATGCATTGGATGATGGTGACTCTGATTGAAACTCTGATTGAAGTGTTTGCTAGTTAAAAAGGGAGATCTCATTATCATGACCGTGGTGAGATTTTGCGGCTTACTCCTTTCTGTATTATGTGGACTAGCCTGGAGGGAGAGAAATGACTGTATTTGGTCAAGAGACCTGCTATTCTACACAGTGTTTTTTTGGTTTAAATTCTTAGTTAATACTACTTTTTAATAATGAAACCAATAGAGACAAACATGGATGTTAAATATTATGATCTCACAAAGATATTATTATCTAGATGTGTCCTTACGCCTAGATTTTTGGGAGTAGTTTTGACTCATTGTGTTTATCACAAATCATTAACTCTAACATTGAGAACTCAAGTCCAATATGTAAACTTTTGAGCCTTTTCATTACATTGAGTTCTCAACTTCGGACACGGCTTGTGTCCAGTGGAAATTTCCACTGGACATGTTGGATGGTGGACATGTGTCCACTCTTGGACACATGTCCATCATCCAACGTGTCCAGTGAAAACTTCCACTGGACACAAGCCACACCCCTCAACTTCTACCGTTGACACAAGTGAATAGGTAAATGAAAGGGAAAGGAAATATTATTTGAATCGCAATATTATTATTATTATTATTATTATTTTTGTGGGAGTTAGAATCATTAATTATTGGGTTAATTTCACTTGATCTATAGGAGAATCGTTAATCTCAACGTGAATTGAATAATATACAATAACAAACATAATAGTATTTTACAAATCTCGTGGCTCTAGTAAGTATAAGGTAGATTTTTTTTTTCCCCTTAAAATTATTGTTCACTATGATTTAGCGAGACACTAAAGTTTTTAGAGCCTAAAGAATAAAGCGTCTCTTGCACTTATCGTTAAAAATTAATCCTAGTTAATTCAAATATTGATGGAACAATTTTTCATGTATTATCATATTTATATTTGAATATAAAATAGCATGTTTGTTGGTACAAAATAAGGTAAAAACATATATGCCCTTGTTTACGTTTATGTTTATGTTTTTTCTAAAAAAATGTTCATGTTACTTTTATTTAAATGTTATATTTAAAAAATAATTCTAATATGCCAAGTTCACAATTCATGCCACAATCTAGCATCACCTAAACTAGTGCCTTTTTCATTGCTATATCCTAACAAGGGAAAATAAAATTAATTTTTTTTATTTGTGTTTTTTGTTTTTGTTTTACTCTTGTGTGCATTTTAAAAACTTTCAAAAATCTACTTGAATGATTATGTAGCTACATAACACAAAAATGTAGTAAAAAAATCACTATCTTTCAAGCAATACATTTTAGGGCCCAATTTTTTTTTTTTTGGGTGCCAAATGTTGTATATAAATATATATACATTACAAAAATGAGCATAATCTATTATAATTTCAGCATTAACCCTATGTTATTTGTTCTTCACTTTCTAATTGTACCACAAATTGATTTAATAAAATATCAGTAGGATGTTGGCTTTGTTACTGGATGACATTATTCTCCGTAAAAAAAAAAAAAAAAAAAAACAACAACAACAACAACAACAACAACCTTGATTTCATGAAAAGCTTATCCTTAAGATAGCTCAAAATTAGTAGCAATTTCATTGACCACCTATCAAAGAAAGTTACCACTGAACCCAATAAAATAGAAAGGTTTAAGTAAAATTTGATTGAGACTCATTTTTTTCATTCTTTTGGACTTCCTATGGTAAATAAATAACGGTACTCATAAATCAATTCTAATTTATCGTATAATATATTATGAAAAGTAATATTTTGTAACTATATATGTAAATAATAAATTATACAGCAACCAAGATAATATGTTGAAGAATAAATTATTAAAGATATAATTTTATATTATTAGCATTTCATGATCAGGGTAATGGTCATAGGCTCAACCCAGTCCATCAAAACCTTAAAAAGATAAATTAATATTATTCTCTTTCATTCAAGCCCAGCCAATTTATGAAAATATTATTTTTATTTTAATACCTAGCCTAACCCAACCCAGCCCAACCAACAGAACCTCCACTTCTACCCAAAATGGCCCCAGCCCAACCCCATCCAAAAAAAAAAAAAACTTAAATGATGATTATATTCCCATTTTAAAATTTGATTAAAAATAGTACATATTTAGTGGTAAAAAGAGTTAAAAAAATTTAGTTTTTTTTTTTTTTTTAAGTTTATGTTTATGTTAATTTTACATGTAATAATATGTTTAAAAAATCGAAAATTTTATATACCCATGAAACTTTTAGATTTTTAATTACATGTAAAAAAAAATAGTAAGTAATAGTTCATTAGACTACAAATAAAAGGAAAATAATTAAAATTAAAATTTGGACATGAAAAAATAAAACACATTTAATCACGCAGATGATTAGTGAAAGCTCAAATAGTGTGAAAACACTATTACTTGTTTAGACTCTCAATTTTAAATTACAACTTAATTACTTTTAATCTATTCAACTAAGTGTAGAATAAGAGTAATCAAGGCGCAATTAACTGGGACTACTTCCTAGTGCATAAGCATACATAATCAACAATTGAATGTAAAGTACAAGGAGTAAGGGAAGAAAGATGCAAAGACAGGGCAAAATGTGCAAATTCCCTTTTCGCGAGTTTCAACTTAAAACTCGATTTTTGGACAATCGAGTCATAACAAACTGAAAATTATAAAAAAAAAAAAAAAAAAAATTGCTGGAACTCGAGCTCCATGAACTCAAGTTCCATGCAATTTTTTAAAGCCCTATAATGGCGTTTTAAATCCCTATAGTGGCGTTTTAAAACATGTAAGTTTTTTCCTTAAGTTTGATTGCTCCATAAGGAGCCCTATAGTGGCGTTTTAACATGCAAGTTTTTTTCTTAAGTCTGATCGCTCCATTAGGGAGCCCTATAGTGGCGTTTTAAAACCCTATAGTGGTGTTTTAACATGCAAGTTTTTTTCATAAGTCTGATCGCTCTATTAAGGAGCCCTATAGTGGTGTTTTAAATACCTATAGTGGCGTTTTTTATGGAACTCAAGCTTCATGAACTCGAGGTCCACGCAATTTTTTTTTTTTTTTTTTTTTTTAATTTTTACCTATAGCGGAATTTCATGGAGGCCTATGGTGGCGTTTTTTATGGAACTCGAGTTCCATGCAATTTTTTTTTTTTTTAAGTTTAATCGCCCCATACTCAATTTTCTACAAATCAAGTTTTACATTGAAACTCGATTTTGAGAAAACCAAGTTACAAAAGAGGGGCATTTCCCTCATTAGTTTGGGAAAGGGGACAGAAGGCTATATAATTTGCACGAAAAGAGCATTTGCCCAGATTCCCCTGCAAAGACAAGATAACACCGAGACGTGTTATCGAAGAGGAAACCAAAAAACGCGATGAAAAACCTCTTTGCAACCCTCCAAGTCGAAATGATCCACTAGTGAATAAGTTGGAGTACAAGGATGCCAAAAGACTCTCCAAGCCTAATCTACCCAAAGTACTTAAGCCTTCCAAGCTCCAGCTACTAACAGACTTCTCAAAGTCTTGTCTTTACTAGTTTCCCAGATCTTGCAATATCACCCGATTGCATTCACCAAGCTTCACCGGCTTATTTTGGCAAATTCCCAATGTTTCCCAAACTCCAAATCTTTCTCTACACTCTGAATAGGTGTGTGTTGTGTTTAGGTACAAATCTCCTCTCAAGGTATAACAATGAGAGCAGGAAAAGAGAAGAGACTACGAGGATTTCTCTATTGAGGATGGGTAACTCTCTCTAACAAGGTGGGTGTGTTGTAGAAACTTTTCTAGGGTTTTCTTCTGAATAGCCCCCCTTACAATTTTGTAGGTAATGGAGGTATATATAGTATGAGTGAAGGGTATAAGAGTCACACTTAAAATCTCAGCTGTCAGTGCATTTCATGGGTCATATCGCGAGTTGGCTAAGTCGCAAAACTCACTGACTCTTTAGCTTCCGGCATGTGCTCCTCATGTGATCTTCAACTGTCTTGATCAGATTTTCACCAACTTAATACTAAACCCATTACAATAAAATTTTACAAGATTCAAGGAAATAAATTAATGCAATTAAAACACTTTTTTTCATGAAATAAAGCCAGCATAAATGTTATTTGAAAAACCATAACTTAACAATTAGTAACTATTGACTTTTAATTGACGACATGCAATATTTTGTATTAGAAGTTTCACTTGTGTGGTTTAGAAAAGAAGTTTCTTTTGTTAAAAAAAAAAAGAAAAAAAAAAAGAATGAAATTGATGATATTAAGTTAGATTACATACCATTTTGCAAAATCAACACGGTTATTTTGGATATCTCTTCATAAAACATACTAGCATGTAAGCGGCACTATGTGCGGCTACAATTCTACATACACTAAGATTTGTAGATCCGTTATCTAAAATAAATTGTAGATCATATTTTTAGCTATAGTATTTTAATATTTTTTGGTTGTATTTTTTATTTTAAATCTCTTTCTACTACAAAATTTAACTTAAACCACGATAATTTAATGCAATTTTGTGTGAGCACTTTTTAAAAATATTTTATCATACAGTTTCAAGGAGGTGTTTTGATCCTAAGTAACCTATATGTACTTAGAATTTGGTCAATTGCAAATATTTATAATTTTTTTGGGTAATAAAACGAAACTTATCAATTGCCCACATAGTGCTTCTAGTGTATTACATAGTGAATAAATGTAACATATTATCCCAAGATCAACCTTAAGGTGGTTTAGATCATAGGTATTTATACCCAAAAAAAAAAAAAAAAGAGTATAATAGGTGTATGATTGGTTTTTATTTATTTATTTATTATTTTATATGGTCCATTTAATATTGGACAATTCATTTTTTTTTTCAATGAATTAACTTGTCACAAAAATTAAAAATTAAAAATTTGACATGTACCGCAAAATTGGACCTTACTTTAAATCCAATTTAGAAACTAATTAGATTTTCTCTCAATTTTTTCTTTAAATATATAAATGATTGGAGAAACACTAGCATTGATCCTATCATAAGCATCCAATGCCATTTTCCAATTACAAGTACTTATGACACAAGAGTGCTACAAAATGTCATTTTATATATATGTTAAAGAACTAAAAATCCGATAACAAAATTATGAATTGTTTACTAGAACTTGGAACATATATACCTGTAACTTGAAACACTTGCACAAAACACATTAGATCCTCAAGGTAAAGCAAGTAATAAAGGGTAAACATAAAGTAACAAGTAAAATGCGATCAAATAAACATGATGTGAAACATATGAGCAACTTGATCAAATACATAACAGTCATATGGAAATGACTACAATGATTTTATAGCAATGTAAATGATCATCCAAATAAGCAATCAATAAAGCACAAGGCATAAAGAATATATGCATGCCCAACATATAAACATGATGCGATGAGAACAACAAAGCATAGGTACTGATAGAAGCTCAAAGCACCATAAAGATATCAAGAAAACAAACATAATGTAAAACAAACAAAACAAGGTTTTCTTATAAAATATGTCTTCTCTCCCTTGGAATATGTATCTCCCCTATGGAATTTCTCCCCCTACGAATGTGCATGAGTCCAATAGACTCTTTAGTATACTCTCTAGTATATTCTCCCCCTTTTTGACATGAATAAACAAAGGGGTCAAGAAGAATGAGGGAAAGAAATGAAGATATGAACAATGATAATAATGCATGAGGGTAAAAGATAAATGACAAAATGAAGTTCAAACAAAAGACAAAACAACTTAAAAACTCAATGCTACAAAGCATAAAGTAAACATAACTTGTTAAGGATGAGGAAACAAGATATAGACCAAGGCATGACAAGGGCAACAAAGGTGTGTGCATGAGGTGACTATGTGCAATGCATGAACAATACATGAGAAATGCACATATGGGACAAGGTGTGTAAAATACACAACCAATAAATCAAATATGTTCCTAATAAGGAAACATGAAAAACCCAAAGTTTGGTACTCATCAGAATCCAAATGAGTGAGAAAATGTCTAAGAGACAATTCATCAAACAACTAGCATGCTCACTTGTGAAAAAAAAAAAAAAGAATGAAATTTATGATATTAAGTTAGATTACATACCATTTGGCAAAATCAATATGGTAATTTTGGACATCTCTTCAATAAAACAAACTAGCATGTAACCTGCACTATGTGCGGCTACAATTCTACATACACTAAGATTTGTAGATCTGTTATCTAAAAAAATTTGTAGATCATATGTTTAGCTATAGTATTTATATATTTTTAGGTTGTATTTTTTTTTTTTAAATTGCTTTCTTCTACAATATTTAATATTTTAATATTTTTATTTTTATGTTTTTGCCCCTGAACACTTGTAAGGCTAAATCGTCAGCTAGGCTCGTTAGCCCGCAATATATAAACAAAATAATTTGAGGGGTGTGGCATGGTGTGGGGGTAGACATGAGAGCCATGACTCATGAGAGATGAAGACTTCGAGACAACACACCTAACTATTAGAATACTTAAAACTGTATTTATTAAAAAAAAAAAAAACACACACACACACGTAGAAGAGAGAATGAAGTTAAATTTTTTCCTTATAAAAATTGGGGAGCCCCTATTTTATTTATTCCAAAAGAGACTGTAGCCTTATTATACATTGATTATCGAGTGCTCAAAAATGTAACCTAACCATTGAGAACAGGTATCCACTTTAACACAAATACACACCGCATAATTGCGTTAACTTAGACTTTAAATGTGTTTCTACTTTTTAAATTCAAGTAAAAACTATTTTTGTTTATTTGTTTTTGTTGTTTCTCAAGGCAGTTCCTCTTCAACCAAAAAGGCCGGGTCGGTCGGGTTAAAAGACCCGATCATACATAATTACATACGTGGCGCCAATTCCAAAGACTTTCCTCTCGTTCATTCCTAAACGATAACAATCCATTCTTTCCATTCTTTTCCTAACAATGGCTCTTTCCTCTTCCTTTCAAATTCCCCTCCATTTCTCTCCGCTTTTCCCTCCTCCTCCTCCTCCTCCTCTCACCACCACCACCGCCAGAAAACCCTCTCTCCTCCGCTGCTCAAACTCCTCTTCTCCCGAAAACGACAGTCGCACCGATCCTCCTTCTTCAAAGAAAGTACTCTCCGACCAGTCGTCGTGGGAAGCCAAAGACTCCGAAGGGAATGACTATCTCTACAGACTCGGCAAAGAGGCAGATAACATGAACATCGCCGTCGGTGCTAGGGCTGGCGTCATCGACGACCTCTTCGCCGGAAAATTTCTCGGCCGTGACTGTATGTGTATTCAAATTTCCACCTCCTTTGTTCTTAATTAACGCCATGTTTGGTTTCCTCACTAATTGTTTTCGATTCTCTTTTTCTTGTTTGGCAGCGGATATTGTGTTTGATTATCGTCAGAAAGTGACGAGGTCGTTTGAGTACCTTCAAGGCGATTACTATATTGCTCCTATCTTCTTGGTAAATTATATTTCATTTCCTTTTTCATAGTCAATTTGAATTGGGTAGTTTTACTTATCAACTGGCACGAGTTATTCTCGCTCTCTCTGATTATTATTTGAGAAATGCTACGTACACAACAAATCATAAGTGGCAAACTGTTACTAGTAACACTGCAAATCATAAGTGGCAAGATGTACTAGTAACACTGGTGGACAAAAAAGTAATTTTAGTGGTAGTTCAATTTAGAATCAGTATCAACTTGCCGTAGAGGATTTATTATAAAAGTATTGCGGATATAGCAATGTAATAATAATTAAAAAAAGAAGCTAAAATATCCTTTTTCATCTCTAAACTTTAAAAAATTCATATTTTTGTCTCTAAGCAATTGAAAATGTTATACTTTTTTTCCCTTCAACTTTAAAAAGATATTTTTTAATCCCTAAACTATTGAAAAAGTTCATTTTTTATTTTTTTGTCCCTTTTTTTTTTTTGAAGCTATTAACGAAAAAAAAATGCTCTTTGAAAAGTTTTGGCAAAAAATGGATTTTTTTAAAGTTTAGGGACGGAAATCGGAATTCATGCAAACATTAGGGATATAAACAATATTTTAGCCTTAAAGAAAAAAATTATAGATCATGTAATGTAGGGGCACATGGTATTCTCTCATTGCATGTTAGCTTTCTAACATACGCTAGTGATTTCTCTGAAGAATCTCACTGTTTACTTAGTGATTTTGGGAAAGTAATTGGGAAGACAATAGTGTAGTTTTGAGGGGTTGAGAGCTCTGTTGAAACTTTTTATCATTTTCAAAATTTAGGGCAATGCCTTTATGGGGGTGTTTGATTTCAACATGTCATGTAGTAGAAATCTAGTTTACTAATCAGCCAGGTGTTCATGATGTCTCCCATAATTTTTTTATTTTTTTATTGTTAAGTTAGACACAGTGCCACCCATTTAAGCTAGAGCTCATTGGCTTCTCTCTTATTAACTTCGATGGAATGAGAGCTTTTTGATTCTCTTTGTTCAGTTTTCTATTCTATTTGTTGAGTCTACATAATATGCTGTCATAAGTTAGTCAAGTTCATCAAATACTCTGCGTAATTTGTAAAAAAAATAAATGTATATCTGCTTATGCATGTTTAGTACCCCTCAGTAAGTTATCTACCAAACATTTTTTATTGTTAGTCTATGTTGTACATCTTTTAATTTCTGAATTTATTGTCAATTGTTGCTTTGGGGATTGGATATGTTAATTTTGTTACTTATTTTTTTGAGGCTACTGCTTTTTTCTTTAACATGGCTTTTCTTTTTCTCAAGATATTTTGATTTGATTCCCTGTATCTTACCGATTATGACATACATTATGTTTTTAAGTTTTTTCATTTTCTTTTCTTTTGACAGGATAAAGTTGGTAAGTTCTGTCTTCTGTGAAACTGAGCAAAGCTAAAAAAACTGTGATGAATCATGTTAAAGCTATAAGGAAATTTGGTAAAAACGACTAAACTCTAGTCAGTTCCCACGCTAGATGCATTTTCTATGTTTGTTAACAGTCATGTCACTGTCTATTTAATATATATATATATATATATATATATATATAGATAGATATAAATAAATTTTCTGTATGATAAATTGGGGAGGGTGTTGAAAGTGAAATTTCCTATTTGATGTTTTGCATTGTTCTTCCTTTTGTAGTCAAGATATATACTTAACGGTTTATGTGACACGTTATGTCTATACATGAATTTCATCTATAAGTGCTTTGTGAAATACTCCATCCACTGCTTTGGTAATTAATATATGGAAAATATTTTATGTTAACCATTCATTCAGATATAGTCAATGTTTGTGTTTGCTCCCATCCTAATCAAAATTTCCTTACTATTTATTTTAAGTTTTTATTTTTTTTTGATGCAGCACTTCTATTCCTTGTTCAATGGTGTGATTGTCTTTCTTTTCCTGTATAAATCTAAATGGTTAAATGGATGTTTCCATTTAAATGCCATATCTTTTTCAACCTACTCTATAAAGGCCGTGAATTGCCTTAAGTTTAGGGTATCTACAAACAAACTCTGTTTCTTGGGGTTCTGTTTATGGTAAAAAGTTATTGATTAATGTTATTTCCTACATTGCCAAAAGTTATTTGTCCTTCACATTAGCAATTAGTAGATCAACCAAGTTGATTTTAGTTCCTTAACCTGCTTTAGCACGTCAAGCATAATAAAATGGAATGGCATGGATCAACTCCATTCATGATTAGCAATCTGCAATGTCCTAGACAGACCATGCTAACTAAGGTTTTTGTTAACAAAATCTTCTATAGGTAAAGAAATATTTTTGATCAAATGGGCTAACTAGAGCTTTGGTACCATGCAAAATTGATGTAGTCTCTTGTATTTCTCATTCACAGATGTCTACAAAGTTGACACATGTATGTTTTGGTGTTCTTGATTTTAAGAGGTAGTGTTAAATGGATACAGTCTGGAATTACTTTTATGATGGAATGGCCGACAGTTTGGTGAATGTACATAATTGGTACAATTGTACTCAATCTTTGCCATTTTCTGTAACTTGTATTTTAAACTCTTGAGGACATGACCCTCAATGTTGACCCATGTATGACGCTCATTTTGGGACTTATAACTTTCATTTTCATATACTTTAAACATGTTTAATGTCCTAAATAAAATTCCATTGTAAGATTTGTGAAGGAGCTCTACATTGTAATGTTAGATTTGTGAGACCTTCACAAGATTGGGAGTTAGATGCAATTGACACCTTTTTTTGGATTCACTGCACTTTAAACTTCTAGCAAGTGAATTATGAAGATACAATGTGTTGGAGGCTATCTAAGAAACATGGTTTTGAGCTTTCTTCATTTTATGAGACTCTTGAAGCCCTTTAGTGGTTGAATTCCATAAAGGAATATTTGGTATGCAGTGTAAAGTAGCCTCTTTGGATGGGGAGCTGCTTTGGGAAAGATTCTGACTATCAATATTTTGAGAATAAAAGAGGGAAGAGTCTACATTGTGTCATGGCCAGAGAGTTTTAATTATTAAACTTTGTCTTTATTTGGGATGCATTGGGTGATGGTTGGACTTTGATTGAAGTGATTGCAAATTGGAAAGGGAGATCTCATGAGATTTGGGCCTACTCCTTTCTGTATTACGTGGACTACTTGGAGGGAGAGCAATGACTGTATTTGGTCAAGAGACCTGCTGTTTTACATAGTGTTTTTTGGTTTAAATTCTTAGTTAATAGTTTTTAAAATAATGAAACCAGTAGAGACAAGCATGGATGTTATATATTATGAGCTCACAAAGATATTAATATCTAGATGCACCCTTATGCCTAGATTTTTGTTAGTAGTTTTGACACCTTGTGTTTATCCCAAATTATCAACTCTAACATTGAGATCTCAAGTCCAAGATGTTAACTTTTGGGCCTTTTCATTTACATTTGGTGCTAACCTGTCAAGTGTATGTGTCTAATTATTGTGTTTTTATGGTAGGATTACAAACTTGTTTTATTTTTATAGTCTCTTCTGCTAATGCAGCTTATCAAATCATTTTATTTAGATACTTTGAGACTTATGTTCTTTTGTATATGTTTTGCTGTTGATGCAGTAACACATATTGTCAAGAACTACATTGCTCATCTTCTCGATATCAAGATTCCTTTGATCCTTGGTAAGTACATCAATTTTTTCACTAGTTTGTGAAAGTTTCCATTAAGGAGAAAAAAAAGTTTGGTAAATAATTATTTTATAAAATTCATTTATGGGTGCTTCCTATTGCAAGTGCTCTTCTTTATCATTTTTCTCTTTCTTAAAATGTAAAGACCAATAATGTTTTACTGGCAAGCTCATTCATACTTCTGTTAATTACTTTTTGGCCATTTGTTATGCTATCTAACTTTTGCATGCTTTTTTTTAGACAATTTTTGCATGCCTTTTATACCATTATAGTCAAGAAACCTTTCAATGTTTGGAGTTTTAGTATGACAAGAGGAGTTCTATTTTACACCATATGTTTGTTATATTAATTTGAGATTGCTTAGCATGTTAAAGGGGGGGGGGGGGAATTATGCTCTTACACTTGCATGGTTTTTATGGAACATCTTTTTTTGTGGAAATATGGTACAGGTATTTGGGGTGGAAAAGGGCAAGGGAAATCATTTCAGACTGAACTTGTATTCCAAGCCATGGGAATTGAGCCTGTAATTATGTCTGCTGGAGAGCTGGAATCTGAAAGAGCTGGTATGATGGGTTTCTTACACTTGTTTTTTCACGTCACTACCTTAGATGTAGCTCAAGTGGCCAAGGGTTACGCTAAGGTTGTGTTGGGTAGTTTCTGAGTTTGAGTTTTAACAAACGCTTATAAGCATATATGTGTAGATAAATGGGATAAACTTTGCTCAGTGGAAGAATGCAATAAAGGCAGCTTCTGAGATAAACTCTTTAGTGATTAATGCAATAAAGCCATAAAGGAAGCATTCAGAGATTTTTTGAATATACATGTTTTAGGGAATTATTTGAACAGTGCCATAATATCTACCTCCACCACCCTCCTTCAATGTTGGAAGAATGTCATTGAGCTATACTTTAGATATTATTTATTGTTCAAAGATATCACTCATTTTGTCCACCAATTCATAAAAACTGAATTTTGTAGTTCTTGGCTTTATTATCTGTAGATCTATTTAATTTGGATGGGATAAATATAGTCTTCCATAATATATATAATAAAAAAAAAAATCCATTGACTCATAAATTTTATATTATTTATCATTCTAAGATATCATTCATTTGGTCCACACATCCATATATAAGTACTTTTTTGATAATTTATATAAACTGTACTTTTAATTCTTGGATTTGTGATCTGTTGATCTATTTGATTTGATTGGATCCATAAATAGTCTTCCCATATATAACAATGGATGGTATCATATCAATCATGATAAGGTGATGCATTTTCATTCTTTATCTCATATGAATATAGATACATATATGTATATGTATTATTTGTTGCTGGCCTTCTTTTGAAGCTAAAAGAAGAGGAAAAAAAAGAAAACAAAAAGAAAAAGTGAAATGTATTTGTCACATGTAAAGTCATTATGCTTTTGTTATTGGTGTTTCCTTCAAAAATTAACTGGGCAGTTTTTAGCTGTGGGTTAGTTTTAAGGTTCGAAAATGATTTCGTATGTATTTCCTTTTACTTAAATGAATGGTTCTATATTTTGATAGTTTTGAACAATAAATGGTGTTTATACATTTCTCTTGCAAATTTCTACAATTTGTCCTCTAGGTAACAAATATTGAGCTGTTGTATTCTGTGAGAGAGAATATTTTATCTTTTTTTATTTGTTTATTTAATGTCAATCATAAATTAACTCTGTTTGAAATTTATTTTCAATTAACAGGAGAACCGGGAAGATTGATTCGCGAACGCTATAGAGCAGCTTCTCAAGTGGTCCAGAACCAAGTTAGAAGCTTTGCCACTTTCACTGTTGATATATGTATGTCTAGGGCTATGAAGCTGAATAGTGTTGTTTGATGTGATCTGTTGTTCAATACTTGCCTTTCTTGTTTTCTTGTTGTGATGTTGTGATGTCCAAATGCATTTACCTCCTTTATTTGTTTAGAGCATAATGGGCCGGGACAAGATCCCTTCCGATTCCTCCAATTTTTATTTAAATCTAAGACGTGGCATTCGAAAATCAAATAATACCATGTGTCACACATTAGGCTAAAAATAGGAGGGATTGGAGGATTCTATTGGAGGCGATCCTTTCCATATTGGGCCTTGCTACTGAGAGTTAATTCAGATTATTAAGAAAAAAAAGTGGGAAAAAATGGAGAAAAGTATCAAGGGAGAAATGAAAGTGTTAGATGTAACTAGGGGAAACCCATCTCGAGACTGAAAAAAGCTAGCATGCCTTACATCCTTCTCTAGTTCCTGTTGAATTCCAATCTTTATGATGCATTTGTTTGGAATATTAAAAAATAGGACTAGAAAAATCCGGTAATTCACACTTATCATTATCCATTAATAACATCATTAAAAAATAAACATTTTATAGTTATAATTATTAGACTATGGTTTCTCAAAAAAGAAAAGAAAAAAGACTAGACTATGATTCATCATAATGACAATTTCTTATAGTTAAATTGAATGAAAATAAGTTTGGATTAATCTAGATTGAATAAATTTATAACTTACGGGGATGTTTGGCTGCTAGGAGTTTACATGGTTTCTTTCGGGCTTTGTTAGGTAAATGGCGTCAGTGGATTGCCATGGAGAGGGGTAGTTTAGGGAGAAGGGTGGTAAGTCTGAAGTATGGAAAAAAAGTAAGGGAGGTGGACTCCTAGACAATGGGCTAAAGGAATAGGAACAAGTGGGAGTTTCCAATGACTTTTTAAGGCTGGAGATGGGGCTAAACTGCTGCCTTTTTTTTGGGGGGAGGGGGGTGGGGGCGGGGGGGAGGTGTGGATGTATGGTGTGGTGTGGTGTGGTGAGGTGAGATGCAATAGTTCCCTTGATTTAGATCCTATTTCTTCTTGTAAGAGAGCAACTGTGGCTTTTGCATGGGATTGTTTGCTGCAACTTTAGACTTGCTTGGCTGGTGCGCTAGGGGGTTGAATCAATTAACACTCTTTTTTCTTTTACATGCTGTACAAGGGTATGGTGTTGAGACGGTGTAACACATAGGAACCAAGTAGGACTCTTATGTTTAAGGTCAAAACATATTATTAAGGAAAAATCATTAGAGATGTTTGAGAAACCATAGTAAAGTTTCTTTCTTTGTGTAGACTGCAGCTTTGAGTTGTATTCTGAATATTGAGAATTGGTGAAGTGTAAAATGTTTATTATTGGATGGTCCAACTTGTCCAAAGGGATGAAGAGACTGTGGATCATTTACTTTTACGTCGTTCCATTATTAGTGCTCTTTAATTGTTGGATCATTTACATCATGTACTTTAGTCTAGTTGTCCTCTGCCTGAGGTATGAAATGTAAAGTTGGGAGGAGTTTGTTTGTTACATAGTGTTCATTTTTGCTTTATGTGGAGTATTTTGGTATGAAAAAAATACATGGGCATTTCAGGGCATGAGAAATCCTTGGGAAAGACAAAAATTAGATTTCTAAGAGCTTTATTTTCTTAAGTTTAGCTGCATCCTTGGCTAGCTGCTTTGGTTCTTTTAAGGATTTTATTATGCTCTAAACAATTGAACTGAATTGTATTTTCCTTTTTTCCTCCCTTTTTCTTCAAAGGGTGGTTGCCCTTGGAATGCTCCCTCTGCATTTTGGTTGTCCCTTTTGCACATTTTAATCCTCTAACTTAATTTTTGATTGGTAATTTATACACACTCCGCATGGCTTACAAGGGGTGGAGGTCCCATTTGAGCTAAAGTTTATTGAAATTTAAAACTTTTAATTCTACTTTTCTAAAAAATAAATTTAATTTCATAATCAAATTATATGGGTTTTTGCTGTCCTTGTCAAAAATATGTTCCCAGTATATATAGTTTTCCTCTTTTGTTGTGTTCCATTAATTTGCTTATACAATCTAATGTGTTCAATGCCTAGATGCAGTCGTGATCCGCTTCTGTATTCATGTCGATACACAGATGGATGTTTTCCATGCTTTGTCCTGGTCTTCTCAAAGTTATCGTTGTAGTTTAGTTTCATTTTCCTGACTACTGCAGGGCAAGATGAGCTGCTTGATGATCAACGATATTGATGCTGGCCTCGGTAGATTTGGTGGGCTACTGTTTGATTGGACTAGAAAATCATAATTGAAATATTTGGGAAAAAAGGGAAATCATATAATAGTCTTTGAATATTCCAACTCCCAATTTTCCTTTACATTTTTTATCAGTTCTTGTATTGGATCTTTGAAAAACTTATATCACTATAGTGAAAGTATGTTTCTGTTCTTATCTAGGAAACACTCAAATGACAGTCAACAATCAAATTGTTGTCGGAACTCTAATGAATCTAGCAGATAATCCTACAAGAGTGAGTATTGGACAAGATTGGCGGGAATCAGATTTCACAAATAGAATTCCCATCATTTTCACAGGGAATGATTTTTCAACTATATATGCACCCTTGATTCGTGATGGAAGGATGGAAAAGTTCTACTGGTATTGTGATTATTTTTTTAAGCGGTACTATGTTTTTTAATTTACTAGTTTGTTTTAAAATAAATTATATTAGCTACCTACGATTGGAAGGACATTTATTGATGACTAGCATGTTAAAACATGAAGCAAATCAACTTGGGAAATGTCCAGATTTTATTTATTTATTATTTATTATTTATTTTTTTGGGGGGGTGGGGGATCATTTTTTAAACAAGCTTAAAACTAAGGCTCAAGCTTGGCTTGTTTATAAATAAATATACATGAACGAGCTTTTTATCTGGTAAAAACCCGAATGTATCAACAAATTCCTCAATTTCTCCTATGTCAGTTCTTGTAGTGGTAATGCATGCTTCGGGCAAATGGGTTTTGGTTTAAAGGGGAGATGGCAACTTCTTCCAGTTTTAGCTGGTTCGTGGGTCTTGTTCATGGCAGTGATTGGTTTGATTGGGTGGAAGCTTGGGAATTTTGATGGTGGTGTTGTGAGGTGGATTGGTGGCTGTTTTGGATTTTTACAGCTTTTTATAGGGCTGTGTATGGATCAATGTGTGTCTGTATGTGTGTGTGGGTGGGTGTTTGATTCAGTTTAATTTTGTTGTCATTGCTGATATGCTGGTAGTGTTGTGTTGTGAGGCATAGATGGTTTTGGGCTTTGGTATGATGCGTCTAGTATTCAAATTTGAGGTATTGAAGTATGCTTGAAGAATTGAAGGTGAACTGTGTTGGTGTGGCTTTCAGTATTGTGGTGAAATAGAGCAGTGATATTTGGTGATGAGATAATGGTGGATAAATCTTGGAATGGGGCTGAAGGTGAAATGTGAACATTTTCTTTTTTGTTTTTATTTATTTATTTATAATTACTATATAATTTGAACTCACGGCGTCCACTCCATGATGATTGTTTTTTATCGTTAGGCCAAGACGCCAATTAGTTTTTGGGGTAAGCACGATTCAAACCCAGGTTCCTTACACAAGGACATAAGACTTTACTAGTTGAGTCAACTGAAGCCCACATGTTATAACATTTTTTGACAAGAGGACTAATTTGAAAATTTTCTTAATTCTAAGGATTTTAAATTTCAAATTAGAACATCAGAGGATCAATTTGATTTTGACTTAAAATTAGGGGGGCGGTTTTGCATTTCCAACCCCCACCCCCCCCCCTCCCCCGGTTTTCTTTTGAAAAAGAGAAAGAAAACCTTGCTGCCTCAGAATATCATGTAACTGTAATCCAATTTGACATTCAATCTTTTCCAGCCTCTATTTTTAATCCCTTCGTTTACCTACTTTTGGTGACTGCAAATTACCAAGAAAGTGACCAAAATGCCCTCTTTGCTGTTGTCATACTTAAGTGATGTTATAAATTACTGTGTTCAGTTTATTTTTAATCAAATTTTATTGACTACTGGCAATGTAGTTGTAAATTTAGAACTCTGTTTATCGTGGAAGTAATGGA
>NW_022154764.1:0-83114 GCF_001633185.2 Quercus lobata
TTTCTATAGAAAAAGAGAGTGATTTTATCCTTATTCACTTGCTTTCCCGAAGCTACCTCATACCAATCAAGAAGCTACTGAATTTTTACACATTTTGCTGCCTTTGACCTGTAAAATAGAAGACAATCGTCTGTAAGGAAGAGGTGAATAATATTTGGGCTTCTACGACACAAAGCTAGACCCCTAATCTCCCCCTCCTTCGCTGCCTTGTTAAGAAGTGCATTTAGTCCTTCCGCACAAAACAGGAAAAGAAAATGAGATAGGGAGTCACCTTGCCTCAAACTTCTAGTTGGTCTTATGAAACCTTTTGGTTCGCCATTTATCAGGATCGAGTAGGTCACTATGGAAACACATTGCATGATCATTGCCACCCAAGATTCTTGAAACCCCATTCGTAAAAGGATTTTCTCCAAAAAACGCCACTCCACCCTATCGTAGGCCTTACTCATATCTAGCTTTAATGCCATAAAACCTTCCTTGCTTGAGCATTGGGTTTTCATATAATACAACAATTCAAAAGCAATTAGGATGTTGTCCGTTATTAATTTATCTGCAGTGAAGGCACTTTGAGCTTTTGAAACTATAGAATTAAGAATTGGCTTAAGCTTGTTAGCAATAACTTTGCTGAGAATTTTATAAAACACATTACATAAACTTATTGGCTTAAACTTAGAAACATTTTTAGGATTTCTTACTTTAGGGATCAAGGTAATTAAAGTGTGATTTATGGATTTAAGGAGTGTACCAAAGTTCAAGCAAGAGAGGATTGCATCTGAAACTTCCACTCCAATGCTTTGCCAAAAGGTTTGGTAAAAGAGAGGGGGCATCCCATCTGGACCCGGTGCCTTAGATGGTGCCATTTGTCTAATTGTAGCTTCAATCTCATCCTTACTATAAGGCTTTAATAATTCTTCATTCATATCAGCTGTCACTACCCTTTTGACTCCTTCCAAGACTCGGTTAAGCCCTTGAACATTAGATGAGGAGAATAGCTTAGTGTAGGAGTCCACAAAGATATCCGAGATCACCCCTTCTTCAATTTGCCATACTCCATCCAAATCTCTAACTCCCTTTATGAAGTTCCTTCTTTTTCTTTGAGTAGCCACCTCATGAAAGTACTTTGTATTTTTATCTCCCTTTGCCAACCACTGAATTCTAGATTTTTGCCTCCACATTTGGCTTTCTTTCTCGAGCAGGGTATTAAGCTCTCATCGGAGCTGAATTACTATGTCATAATTACCACCCTTTGCAGCGGCTTCCTCTACTTTCCATAGCAAATCTTTCTTCTTTGCAATCTAGTTTTTTACATTCCCGAAGTGATATTTACTCCAAGACTTCAACATTTTCTTGCACTTCTTTGGTTTTTTTGTTACTTTGAACATTGGTGTACCCTCTTGTTGAACTTGCCAAGCTCTCAACATTGTGTCACTACACCCACTGTCGGTCAGCCACATTTCTTCGAACCAGAAAGGCCTTCTGTACCACCGTTGGGATTCATTATTTGGATTGAAAATTAGACTAATCGGGTGATGATCAGATGTATGGTAGTGAATGTGGCGAATAGTTGCTGTTGGAAATTTCGATACCCAATCATAATGTAGAGAGGGAAAATTCCCGACCTATCACAAGCTGACACGTCACATTACCAAGTCCACAAAATACAGCCAATTACAGAACACCATATATTGCTGCTAGGTTTTGCTATCACTATTCAGAAGCCAACAGAAATTTGCCAAGTGTCATGCAAGAGCTAATCACGCATCAGCGCACGTGTAAGCGATGACTCAAGCAGCCTCGCACGTGTAAGCGATGACTCAAGCAGCCTCGCACGTGTAAGCGATGACTCAAGCAACCTCGCACGTGTAAGCGATGACTTAAGCGGACCAATCAAGCTGTGACATGTGTCACCAATCAAGCTCCGCCACGTGTCGCTCACCCACCCCAAAACTCCTATAAATAGAAGCCTTCCTGAGACATTTAGGGACCAGAATTCAGAAGTGAAAAAGCTCTGTGAAGATCAAGCCTCAAAGCCTTCAAGAACTTCAAGAACTTCAACCCCAAAATCGAAGAACATTCGAAGCAGAATCGTCCAGATCATCTGCCTAGATCCTAAAGTTCACGGGAATCAAGCCAAAAGTGTCCGAAAACATCAACAACTCACAAATCATTGAAGCTCAACGGATTCAAGCCTCTAAAGCTCCGAAGAACTTCCACCACAAACCTTCGAAGACGAAGAACGCACGAAGAACACGAAGAACGCGAAGAACAAAGGATTTCTAAACAAGCTCATAGCCAGAGATTCATTGTAATTCCGTTTCAGTAATCTTCGATCCATCCATCAACCAAATTGAAGGATATTTTGTGTTTAAGTCAAATCCACATTACCATAAATCTAATCAATAAGTTTTGCAAGGAGATTGAATCAGAGGATCACTCTTTTATAATTTCAGAGAATTGTACCACACAATCATCAATATAAATTCGCATTTGTGAAACTATTTTACTTGTTTGATTTATTTCAAACTAGAAATTTAGTCGCTTACAAATTCTGGCACGCCCAGTGGGACATCTCTGCCTCTCATCTCATTCTCCTTCAAAGAAAGAAATCAACATCACCATCTTGCTACCTACTTCAATGGGCTCTAGCAAGAATATCCGAAAATCAGTGGTTGATGATTCCAGTGCTGATGAGTATGTCGGCCCAATCACTCGCAGTCGATCTAAAGCTCTTGATCGACTCCAACCTCAACCAACCCAAGAAAACCAATCTCCTGCTGACACTTCTCTGGACTTTCTTGCAAATAGGAAAGCTACCACCAAAGATTCATCTACCTCGGAAGATTTGGAAATCAGTAATGAATCATCCCCAACAAAGACCTTTTCTATCAACTCTTCGCCCGTGATGAGAAACTTAAGAAGTGAAGTACCACTAACTCATCCTGTTTCATCATTTTCTCCATCATCTATAGAGGTCATGCCAGTAATGATGACTAACACCTCTACCATGGAAGAAAAGATGGCTGAAATGGAACAAAGAGTCATCCTTCTTACAAAGGCACTTGAAGAAAAGGACGTCAAAATTGCAACCCTAATGAACAAGCTGGAGGTACAAGATTCGGGTGAATCAAGCCTTGGCCCTGAGCAGCCACCTGGCTTTACCTTCAAAGGAGAAAACGTCAAGGGTGATAAAGGAAAAGGAGGTGAAGGCACTTCTCAACACGGACATTCCACCTCAATGGCCTCAATATCTGTCCAACAACTGCAGGATATGATTACAAACACCATTCGAGCACAATATGGAGGTTCTTCCACAAGTTCTCTCATATATTCCAAACCCTATACAAAGCGCATTGATAACATGAGAATGCCAAATGGGTATCAACCTCTCAAGTTCTTGCAATTTGATGGCAAAGGAAACCCTAAGCAACACATTGCTCACTTTGTAGAAACTTGCGAGAACGCAGGGACTCAAGGAGGCCTCTTTGTAAAGCAGTTTGTCCGTTCCCTAAAGGGGAATGCCTTTGATTGGTATACAGACTTAGAGCCCGAGTCAATCGATAGCTGGGAACAACTTGAAAGGGAGTTTCTCAACCGATTCTACAGCACACGACGCACGGTAAGCATGATGGAGCTTACCAATACTAAACAGTGGAAGGATGAACCCGTCGTTGATTATATCAATCGGTGGCGTTCTTTGAGTCTAGACTGCAAGGATAGACTTACTGAAATATCTGCCATAGAGATGTGCATCCAAGGCATGCATTGGGGACTTCTTTACATCCTTCAAGGAGTAAAGCCCCGAACATTTGAAGAGTTGGCAACTCGGGCACACGACATGGAATTAAGTATTTCCAGCCATGGAAATACGAAACCTCCCGTACCTGAGGAAAGGAAAGAAAGACGGGAAATAAGGAAAAATGACAGGAATGTGAAAAGTAATATCAAAGATTCAATGAATGTCAATCCTGCCCCAGTCAAAATTTCAACAAAAAATGTGAAGGCCAATGAAAAGAGGCCCGAAGGAGGTCAACAGCGTGAAACGCGTCGCTCATCACTTAAGGAATGGGAACAAAAGGTCTATCCTTTCCTAGACGCCGATATGCCTGAAATGCTAGAACAACTGCTCAAGTTGAAATTAATTGAATTGCCAGAATGCAAACGACCGGAAGAGATGAGAAAAGTTGATGACCCGAACTATTGTAAGTATCATCGCATCATAAGTCATCCAATCCAAAAATGCTTTGTTCTTAAAGAACTCATCATGAAGCTAGCCAAGGAAAGGAAAATCGACTTGGATTTTAATGATGTCGCTCAGTCAAACCCGGTCACATTTTCTTGTGGGTTACCTAGTTCCCTGTCTCCAAATACTAAGCAAGGGGCAAATACCACGCTCATCCATTTTGGTTCTCTAGAACCGGTTCAAATTCAGCTCTCACAAAAAGCACCTGATTATAATTCAGATGATGATAAAAGGTCAACGATGGATGAGGAAGAAGGCTGGACGATAGTTACTCGCAAGAGATGGAAGAAGAAACGAGCATTCCCTCTTCATTTGATCACCCGAGAGTCCAGAAGAGCACAAAACCAGATTCAGCCTTGGTCAGAAAGAATGAGTGATAAGAGGCAAGGGAGACTAGGAACAAAAGTGTATGAAGATTCAGCACAAATCCAAAAATCTCGAAAGCTCATCACATTGGAAGAATTCTTCCCCAGGAAATTCTTTCAAAATGACTCAGCCGAGGCCGTCCACACAATTTCTCGTTGCGAAATCCAGGACGAAAAGGAGGACGTTGACCATGATGATCCAAAAGAGACCTTGTCATCTTTGGAGAAACTCCAATCTCAGGTCGATGAAGTTGAACCCTTGCAATCCCCCACATCACCAAAAGAAGTGCTCACCCGAGCTCTTGAGGAGCCAGAGATATACGCCCCTCATACCAATACGCTTCAACAAACACAGGGATGTTACGCATGCTCTCCAGACTTGACTTTCACTGATGAGGATCTATTGTTAGGCTCTAAGCCCCATAATCGCCCACTCTATGTCTCTGGTTATGCTCGTGAACAAAGGATCGAGCGTATCCTTGTTGATGGAGGTTCAGCCGTTAACATACTTCCAAAAATGACCATGAAACGACTAGGTTTTACTATGGAAGAATTATCACACAGTCGTTTGGTCATCCAAGGTTTTAATCAAGGAGGACAACGTGCAATCGGCCTGATCCACCTAGAATTATCCATTGGAGAATTGAAAAGCAACGTCTTGTTCCACGTCATTGACGCTAAGACGACCTACAACATGTTGTTAAGACGTCCTTGGATCCATGAAAATGGAATAGTGCCATCAACCTTGCATCAATGCTTCAAGTTCTTTCAAAATGGAATAAAAAAGGTCGATGCCGATTTAAAGCCTTTTGCAGAAACCGAAGCTCATTTTGCTGATGCAAAATTTTATGCAAAAGAAGACATTTCTAGCGAGGTTCTTCCAGTTGAGATCCCGTCTATGAAAAGTAAACAGGATGAAAAAGAGCATGTTAAATTCATCGCCAAAAAGGACATTTCTTCTCCAAAGAAAGGCCCAGAACGCTTCCTTCGGTATATACCATTATCACACCGCAAGAATGGACAATCACCATTCGCGGAATGCCTTCAACCTACAAAAGACATGGGAAGACTTGCAAAGCTCACGATGGAGGATGTAGCCATATTGAAAGAAGATCATGTCATGCCTTTAACTTCATCCACAAATCCTTTGCCCTCGAAGCCGTTAAATGGATTCGTGAGGTCTTTGCAAACTCCGATAGAGCATGGTATTCTACCAAGTGGGCGGACAAAAGAATGGTTCGACCCAAAGGCATATAGGCTGTTAGCCAAAGCAGGCTACGATTTCTCAAAACGAGAAGACTTAGGGAAGCTAATTCCAGAAGCCACCGGAGAAAAGATGCATGGCCTTAGCAAAACACAAAGGAAAATGCGGCTTGAAGGGCATGAAATTCATATCCCAAAGACCGGATTAGGTTATACTCCCGAACAACCAGCTCAGATATGGATCAAGAAAAGAAGCGATCCTTCAAGTTCCCAATACATAACGGTGGAGGTCGGCGAAAGTTCAAATCAAAGAAAAGACCATTCTTCACCCCATGTCTCAGTGTTTGATCGAATCGAGGCCTCGTCATCACGAAACACAGTGTTCGACAGGTTAAATACAACTTGTTTAACACCAAATCGGGACACTTTTGCTTGTAAATCAGTCTTTGATCGACTGGGGGCAACGAAAAGGCCTATTGATAGTCATTCTCGAAGTTCAATAAACTTTGACGTTCAAGGGGAGAAGAAAGCCAATGATGAGATTCGCAGTAGCATTCCTTCACGCATGAAACGTAACTTTACCTTGGAGATCAACACTGAAGGATCGCTCAAAGTCAAAAGACGAACGATTGTACATACAAGTCAGTCACCCGTCTATGATGAGGAAATTGAAGAAGTATCATCCTCGTTTCATATTACAATAGAAGAGGGTACACTATCAAATGCTGAAGCAACCAATGAAGAGGTCGATGAAGCTCCTCCAGCCTTGGAAGATGGAGGACAAGCTACAGTTGATGAACTTAAAGAGATCAATTTAGGAACTGCTGAAGAACCCCGGCCAACTTTCATCAGTGCACTTCTCACCCCTAAAGAAGAAGAAGGATACCTCAAGCTCCTAGTAGAGTACAAAGATGTATTCGCTTGGACTTACAAGGAAATGCCTGGGCTCAATCCGAGTATTGCTCTACACCATTTGGCCGTAAAGAAGGGCGTGCGCCCAGTCAAACAAGCTCAAAGACGCTTTCGGCCAGAGCTTATCCCTCAAATAGAAACCGAGGTCAATAAGCTCATTGAAGCAGGCTTCATTCGTGAAGTGCAGTACCCGGAATGGATTGCTAACATCGTCCCCGTCAAGAAGAAGAATGGACAAATCCGAGTGTGTGTTGACTTCCGGGATTTGAACAATGCATGTCCCAAGGATGATTTTCCATTACCCATAACTGAGGTCATGGTTGATGCCACTACCGGTCATGAAGCTTTATCTTTCATGGATGGATCTTCGGGTTACAACCAAATTCGAATGAATCCTAAGGATGAGCAGCTTACAGCTTTCCGTACCCCTAAGGGAATTTACTGTTACAAAGTGATGCCTTTTGGACTAAAGAATGCTGGTGCTACTTATCAACGGGCCATGCAAAAGATCTTTGATAATGTACTTCATAAAAACGTGGAGTGTTATGTCGACGATTTGGTGGTTAAAACAAAAAGGAGGGAAGACCATTTGGCAGATCTACGATCCGTGTTCACCCGCCTGAGAAAGTATCAGCTTAAGATGAACCCCCGTAAATGCGCTTTTGGCGTAACATCTGGGAAATTTCTTGGTTTCATTGTGAGGCACCGCGGTATTGAAATTGACCAGTCCAAAATTGAAGCTATCCAGAAAATGCCAGAGCCCAAGAATCTACGAGAACTTAGAGGCTTGCAGGGAAAATTGGCCTACATACGACGATTTATCTCAAATTTGGCCGGTCGATGTCAACCTTTCAATAGATTGATGAAAAAGGATGTGCACTTTGAATGGGATGAGGCTTGTAGCAATGCTTTTGCACGCATCAAAACATACTTACTTAATCCTCCAGTTTTAGGTGCTCCTATCCCAGGAAAGCCTTTGGTGCTGTATATTGCGGCCCAAGAAAAGTCTCTAGGTGCTCTTATGGCGCAGGAAAATAAAGAGGGGAAAGAAAAAGCCCTTTATTATCTAAGTCGAACTCTCAATGGGGCTGAATTAAATTATTCTCCTATCGAAAAGATGTGCCTCGCTCTTTTCTTTGCCATAGACAAACTGGAGCACTACATGCAAGCATATACAGTCCGTTTGATAGCAAAGGCGGATCCGATCAAATATGTCCTCTCCAAGCCAGTGGTTTCGGGTCGTATAGCTCGATGGGCAGTCTTGCTACAACAATATGACCTTGCATACATTCCACAAAAAGCTGTCAAAGGACAAGCATTGGCAGATTTCTTAGCTGATCACCCAGTTCCATCTGATTGGGAGTTCTCCGATGATTTCCCGGATGAAGATGTGTTTTACATTGAAGAAATGCCACCATGGATTATGTTTTTCGATGGGGCTGCACGTCGAGAAGGAGCGGGGGCAGGTGTAGTGTTTGTTTCTCCACAAAGGCAAATACTTCTATACTCGTTCTCATTAAGCGAGCTTTGCTCTAACAATGTAGCTGAATATCAAGCATTGATTATTGGTCTACAAATGGCCATTGAGATGGGCATAGCGCAGCTTGAGATCTTTGGGGATTCCAAATTAATTATCAACCAAATCTTGGAGCAATACGACGTTAAGAAAGAAGACCTCATCCCCTATTGCAAATATGCGAAGAAATTGCTAGCAAATTTTGAGGCCACCACATTGGAGCATATACCAAGAAAGGAGAATAGACAGGCCGATGCTTTAGCTAATTTGGCTACTGCCTTAGCATTATCCCAAGAAGAGACAACCAAAGTCGCTATTTCCCAAAGGTGGGTGGTACCTCTCGTGGTTGAAGAAGAAGAAGAAGAGCAAGCCAACATCATTTCTGTATGCCTTGTCGAAAAAGAAGATTGGCGACAAGTGATCATGGAATACCTTCAACATGGAAGACTCCCGGATGATAAACGCCACAGGACTGAAATTCGGCGGAGGGCTGCTCGATTCATTTACTATAAAGACACTCTCTTTCGCCGTTCATTTGATGGATTGTTTCTCCGTTGCTTAGGAGAGGAGGAGGCTAAACAAGCCTTAGAGGAGGCTCATTCTGGCATATGCGGCGCACATCAGTCAGGTCCTAAGTTACACTATAGGATCAAACGAATGGGTTACTATTGGCCTACAATGGTACAAGATTCTATGGAGTGCGCTAAGAAGTGCGAAGCTTGTCAATATCACGCGAACTTCATCCATCAGCCGCCAGAACCTCTACACCCAACTGTAGCTTCTTGGCCTTTTGATGCATGGGGTCTTGATGCAATAGGGCCATTACCAAAGTCATCCGGTGGCCACTTGTACATCTTGGCCGCAACTGACTACTTCTCAAAATGGGCGGAGGCTGTACCCCTTAGGGAAGTGAAGAAAGAAACGGTGGTCAATTTCATTCGAACTCATTTGATCTATCGGTATGGTGTCCCTTGGTATATCATAACTGATAATGGCAAACCATTCTACAATAGGCTGATGACAGAGCTATGCGAGAAGTTTGAATTTAAACAATACAACTCCTCCATGTACAATGCCCCGGCAAATGGACTAGCTGAAGCGTTTAACAAAACACTTGGCAGTTTGTTGAAAAAAGTGGTATCCAAGACAAAGCGAGACTGGCATGAAAGAATCGGAGAAGCATTATGGGCATATCGAACAACATTTCGAACGCCTACTCAAGCAACGCCCTATTCTCTTGTCTACGGAGTTGAAGCCATCCTTCCGTTAGAACGCCAAATCCCATCATTACGGATTGCCATTCAAGAAGGATTGACTGGAGAAGAAAATGCCAAGCTCAGGTTGCAAGAATTAGAGGCGCTTGATGAAAAAAGGCTCGAGGCCCAACAACGCCTTGAATGCTACCAAGCTCGTCTTTCAAGTGCATTCAATAAAAGAGTCAAGCCACGATCATTCCAAGTTGGTGAATTAGTCCTCGCCGTTCGAAGACCTATCATCACAACTCATCGTACAGGCAATAAGTTCACTTCAAAATGGGATGGACCTTATGTTGTGCAAGAAGTCTACACCAATGGAGCTTACAAGTTGATTGATAATGATGGTGTAAGGATCGGCCCCATCAATGGGAAGTTCCTCAAACGCTTCTATGCTTGAAAATCAAGGATTACTCCTCGGTAAGAGCTTAAACTACCCACTGTAGCGCTGCAAGAGTACATGATGTCTTCCCATTACCCTTCAAAGCGTACCAATAAAGAGAAATTAATCTCATTCCATGTCAACAATTGTGAGTGTGGCGTAGCGGTTGGACGCCCGTGTCACCCTTGAGGCCATCTCGGGTTCGAGCAGTGGTGATACCCACTATTACACACTGCGCCCCCCTTTTTGCGAAAAAAAAAAAAAAAATCTTTTGAACTACGTGATGACTTGATCCCTCTCAAGGGTACGTAGGCAACTTAGTATCTTTTGCTAAGTTCAGTCTCGAAAAAAAAAATCATTTGAACTACGTGATGACTTGATCCCTCTCAAGGGTACGTAGGCAACTTAGTATCTTTTGCTAAGTTCAGTCTCGAAAAAAAAAAATCTTTTGAACTACGTGATGACTTGATCCCTCTCAAGGGTACGTAGGCAACTTAGTATCCTTTGCTGAGTTCAGTCACGCACTAAAAAAAAAAAAAAATGAATGAAGGAACAGAAAATAAAGTCTTCTTTATTGATTGACGAAAGGAAAATAGTACAAGAGGAAAGCATGTTGACATATATGAAGGGAATTAAAACTAAAGAAATTATGACATCCATTTCAAATCTTTCAAACTAGAGCGATTATCTTCCAGAAGGATTCGTATCTTCTCTAAAGCCTCTATATCCTGGTCTTCAAGAACGGGGGCAGATTTGACTTCTTCAAGTTGTTCTTCTAAGTCTTGCACAACATTGTCTTGTTCAACTTGATGAGTCTCAATTTGAGAAAGCGATAGCTCTAGTTGGACGAGCTCGGTTTTCAGGTCAACCATCCTCAATTTAACAGCATCAAGTTCGGTCTTCAAAGATGCTTTCTTCTGCGATGCTTCAGAAAGGAGAAATTCAACTTCAGTCTGGCGTTGAGATAAGATAACAGGACTTGGTCGTTTGTTCAGAGATTCCTTCATCTTCAAATAGTCTGCGATACCTTCACAATATTTGTCAACATTCTCACGCAAGTGTTGAGGGTCCACTCCAAAACTTTCAACCCCGCTATAAATTTCATGCACTTCAGCTTGTGGGAGGATGGTGTCTACAGAAAGATTCGAAAGCCTATTTAGAAGAACATCTCCTAGCATAGAAGCCCCTTTCCTACGCACAGAAGAAATATGCGCCTTGGCTTGAAACACAGAGACTTCCGGAGGTTTAGTCGATTGCAGGAATTGGAGAGGTGACCTTTCTGTCTCAATCGGAAATTTGGACGACGTACCAACATCAGCAAACTTACACCTCCTGAGATCTGAACTCTTCGCAGATGGCTTTGAAATAGAAGACTCACTGTTTGCAAAAAGATGCGCATGATTAATAGAATTCTCTGGATCAACACCCTCCATTGGACTCTTTGAATGTCTCCAATTGGAGCCTAGGTCATTACACACCTCATCTTCAGAAATTTTAATGGCATCCCTAACTGGTACAACAAATGGACTTTTGGTGCCTTGACTGCAAGTGACTTCGTTATGTTGAGATGAGTCCTTTGAATGATTACCATCTTCAAGACGACGTCGTGCAAACGCTGACAAAGGCTGTGGAATGTATGGGTCTTGTAGTTCCCTCTTTCCCTTCTGAGGCTTGTTGGATGTTAGTGGCTTAACAGGGAAGGAGGCAATGTCAGCTAGGAGGTCTGTTCCTTTGGTAAAATCATTTCCGCAAACTCTTTCCCACCATTGTTTGTAGCTATGTCTGACTCGACTTCCAAAGTCTGTGGCAAAAGCTGGAATGAATATCTTAGAATCTGTGTTACAGCAAGTGAAGGATTGATAGAATTGGCAGAGGTCTTTTAAAGAACCGGTATGAATTTCTTCCTTCAAATCACCTGGGATGTCTTGATAAAATCCAAAGCGCCGACTGAATCTGTGAGGACTGTATGCTTCTACAATATGTTGGTCTTCACATCGAAGTGACAAGTACCCCGAGCGAAGGCTCATAAAGTAGTCGAACTTCTGAACGGATAAATGATTATTGTCAATGAAAGTCTGGTCATAGTTTTTCTTGAAAGCAGTTCGGTGCCAAAGAAAGTTTGTGGCGTTTCGTATATGCTTGCGTGCAGAAAATTCGTTGAACGGAGAGACATAACCCACACCAGAATATTTAGTCATCAAAGCATCAGATGGTTTATCATGGGTGAGGCGATTGCTTCGGAAGAAATGACCTACCCAAGCATAAACATAATGGATGGCAAAGCTAGCTCCGGACTTGCTCGGGGTAGAAGAGGAAGAAATGGTATTAAGCCCACGATAAATGCTAGCCAATACTGGGGAAGCAAGGCCAAATGAACGACCATTAGCTATGGAACTAGCAATTTTGAAAGTGCCAGGACGGATGTTGTTCTGATCCTTGATAGGGAAGACAAATATGCACAGCCAACAGGAAAGAAGTGCCGATAAGTAAGTCTCTTCCTTTAAATCACCTTCAACTTGAAGATCCACAAAGACCCCGTGTTCTTTGTCAAGCCATGGCCCATGCTCCTTTATCTCACCCGAGGGATTCTGACTATACTTAGGGATGGTTGTCCGTCTCGCTGGTTTTCTGGGAGCCGAATACTTGCTAGTTCCTCTATACCAAAAAGTAATCCAGTCGCGAACACTTACTTTCCCTTGTTTCTTCAGCCGATTTTGAAGATGATGATACGCCAGGAAAAGGTAACGGCAGCTGTACGGCAGATAGGGTCGTCCTTGGTCATTGATTCCATCTAGCTCTTGCGCATTGGGTACTACTTCATCATAAAATGCACCGGTACAAGGAAGTCCACCGAGAATGGAAAGATCCCATGGTGTGATGGAAATTTCTCCAATGGAGGTGTGGAGGGTATTAGTGGACGGACTCCAACACTCACAAAATGCTTTCATGAGGTTCTCATCATAATCATACGTGAACAAAGAAGCAAAGACAGCACTGTAGAGGTGGGTTACATCAAGGAGGTGTTTACACCGACTGAGCACATCTTCTAGCCAATCCCAATAAAGGGAGAAGTAGGAAAACCCTCCATTCACGCTAAAGGAAAAATCCCAATCCGCACGTTTTGCAATCATCTCTCGCCCTAAAGTGTTATACGGCTTTGATCTAGCAACATTTTTGTGGTGTGAAGCAAGAAGGATAGTTGTTTCCAAGTTAGAGCCGCCATCAGAAGGAACGATCTGTGACCATTTCGGCAAATTGAGAGGATAAGAGTTACGACCCCATTTTTCTGAAAATCTCCCAATTATGGGTGGACGAACAATCAAAGTCGTAGCCTTCGCATCCTTGCCATCTTTTTTTCTATAAATAAACAAAGCTGATTCTTCGCCAATCTTCGAATCTTTAAAAAAGAGCGTCATGATAGCTGTGTACAAAAAAGAAAAAAAAAAATTATTATTATTATTATCAAATAATAGAAAATGAATAAATAAATTTAAAAAAAAAGAAAAAAAAAGAAAAGAAAAGAAGGGCGTGCATGGTTTCACCATACAGAATATTACGTATTCTTTTTAGAGGTTATGTTTGCACAAGTTAGTGCATGCCTGAGTGGCTTTATATAGGGATCCACAGAAGCTTCTTCCTTTATGGAGCCAACTGCCACCAACTCCATGAGATCAGCAGAGACACTCAGTAGTTACTCTGCAACCACTCCCTGCCTGGATTGTCAAGCGTTGTCAGAACGGCAAGCACCAATGTAGACCAAAGTGGCAACCAATTCAACAATATCTGTGGACTCCATTCTGGATTTCTAAAGTTTCTGACAAGATTTCACAAAGAAATCAACCCACAGAGATCTTCTAAAGACTTTTGCGTACAAAACCCAGAAAAAAATCTTCAGCAACGGAGCCGCCACGCACCGCCACGCACCGCCACGCCACAAACTCACGATGACCCACGGTTTAATCCTTCAAATCTGTGCAAATCGGGACACCAATTCAGAAAACAGAAACCACCATTAGATCCATCGGCTCGCGATCTACAAAACCCAAAAATTTCAAGCCCAGAAACGGCCGCATCCGCCTCCATGCGCCGCCACAATCTCTCAATGAACTGCCACCTAAGCCTTCGGATTTGTGCAAACCTGCTCAGAAATTTACAAAACTGACCAGACAGGGGTCTCGAACGGCCTTAGATCAACAAAACCCAAAAATTTAAGGCCCAAAAGCCCATGCACGCGCCGCCCAAATATTCGGCGGCGCGGCCTTCAGTCTCACGCGCCGATTGGGACCGCCAGAGATCGCACGTGCCGCACGTGACCATGACGTCATGGATGACGTCATCCTTCGCACGTGCCACACGTTCCAGCACTGTGACGTCATGGATGACGTCACCCGCTGCTGACCCGTTTGCCCAGATCCGACCCGGACCGACCCGGACCGACCCAGACCGACCCGGAAATCTGACCCGGTCCGAACCGCCTTAAAAAAAAAAAAAAAAAAAAAAAAAAAAAAAGAAAAAGAGAGAGAAAATGCTTGGACCAAGCAGACTTTTGACCTTGACCAGAAAATCAAAAATTTCAAAACGGACCTGTCCCACTCAGTTTTTCGAGTACATTCCGATTTTGGGACCCCTTTCTTCATTCGAAGTTCAGAAATTGTGCAAACGTCCAATTTCCAAAAAAGTTGACTTTTGTGCAAATATTGACCAGAAAATCAAAAATTTCAAAACGGACCTGTCCCATTCAATTTTTCGAGTACATTCCAATTTTGGGACCCGTTTCTTCATTCGAAACTCAGAAATTGTGCAAACGTCCAATTTCCAAAAAAATTGACTTTTGTGCAGATGTTGACCAAATGTCAAAATTTTTGAGATAGACCTATTTTGCTCAATTTTTCGAGTACATTCCAATTTTGGAGTCCGTTTCATCATGTGAGACTCGAAAACTATACAAATGGCTCAAATTCCAAGACAGTTGACTTTGATGTTGAAATCAACCTAAAGTCAAAATTTTCAAGTCACACTTGCCTTTCTCAATTTTTCGTGTACATTCCAAATTTGGGGTCTGTTTCTTCATTTAAGAATCCAAAATTGCTCAAATGGTGTGATTCTACAACTGTTGGCTTTGAAGTGAACTTTGGCCAAGAATCAAGACATTCGAGCAAAATTTGTCCTGTTCGGACCTTCTCAAAGATTCTGATTTTGAAATCAACTTATTTTGGATTTGGTGATCACCAATCAAACCCCCACATCTTTGAAGTATTAACGATGTCCAAAACTTAAACTCCTGAGATCAAAATTTGAGATTCATCCATTTAATTGGGATCTCCTCAGGGTTATTCTCCAGACTTCATCAAAACTTCTCTCTCCAAATATAAATGAACTCTCACAAGTGTGTCAGAACTTGAGGTTACACTGGGTCATTAATTCAACCTAACATTCTCATTCGGTGCCTACCATTCCCACCTACCATTTCCACCTACCGTTCCCATCTACCATTCTCACCAAAAATTCTCAACTACCATTCTCAACTACCTACCTACCATTCTTCATCTCTCTACTATAAATAGGAGGGCCGGGTTCATCAAAAACTCATCCAAAAAAAAAACCCTAAATCATGAAATGAAGATTTGCCTCTTTCAGATTTTCAAATCCTCCTTTTCACAACCATTTCTCACTATGATCTTATCATTCTCAACACCTAGCAACCGATTTTGCTTCATAATCGGTTTGAGATCAACCCTCCCATGGTTCGGTTGAAACCCTATTTACAACATCATTGCAGTTTTGAGATCCAAACAAACTTTATTTCTCCACTTAACGACCACCTTTGTCCATAAAATTACTCGTAACAAGGTCTGCATTGCGGTTCCATGTTTCCTTGGACTTGGTTGGCCAGGAAATCCAAGTCCAGCAGAAGCACCCGTTCCTAACCTCAGGGCTCCTGTAGTCTCTTTCCAATTGCTTGGTCTTCCAGCAGGAGCAGTAGTTCGGAACAAGTAGCAACTTGGCTGGTTTCTAGGGCCAGAATCACAAGTTAGCTCCATCTTTCATTTTTCTGTGCTTTTCCAACAAGTGGCAGTAGGTGAAGATGGTAAAAAAGTGTTGGGGTATCCTACAAATTGTTTTCCATCAACACTTAAAACAACCTCCAAGGTGCCAGCTCATCAGAATTCAGCCTTTGGTGCCGGTAAATGGTCATCAAAGCCTTATTCCATGTCCCCACTACTACGGGACCTAAAGGTCATCGTTGCTGGTACCTCAAAATTTACTTTCTGAAATTACTCCAACTTAAAATCAGCTTGAAGAATTTCAGAAGGTACTCTTCTGAAATTACTTCAACATAACATCCGTTGGCATGGTCCCATCACACAGGCACATTCGGTTACTTGCTGCCAGACCCCATGCAACACACAGTCAGTCCCATATCCAAAGGTGTACTTCCCATAAACATCTACACCAGAAGGGTCCCAGTATACAGGGCCAGCACCATGGTAGTGTATGCTTTGCCCATTTGCTTTGCTTCATCTCCGTCTTCTTTGTGATCTTCTGAAATAACTTCACCAGAAGTTCTTAAGAACACGAGGCTAGCACCATGACCCTGCATGCTGTACCTAGCCACCATTCTCTCATCTTCCCCATCTTCAACATCTTGTGATCGCCGCCAACGATCCAAAATACTCTCCTGAAAGTACTTCAACTTAATCTCTGCTAAGAAAGCTCCATCACGCAAGTACGTTCAAATACTTGCAGGCCCTTTTTCGGTCTCATCAAAGCCTTTCATATGGGTAGGTCTACTCTTCGGAAATTATCTCATCCTTCTGAAAGCTCCACCACCTTCAACAGCTCCACTACCTTCAACTACTTCACTTAAATAGTCAAGTACCAAAAATCCATTTTTTTTTCGAAACTCATTCCCACACCACACTCTGAAACTGTGTGCGTGAACGAGTCTCGAGGGGGCATTTGTAGAGAGGGAAAATTCCCGACCTATCACAAGCTGACACGTCACATTACCAAGTCCACAAAATACAGCCAATTACAGAACACCATATATTGCTGCTAGGTTTTGCTATCACTATTCAGAAGCCAACAGAAATTTGCCAAATGTCATGCAAGAGCTAATCACGCATCAGCGCACGTGTAAGCGATGACTCAAGCAGCCTCGCACGTGTAAGCGATGACTCAAGCAACCTCGCACGTGTAAGCGATGACTTAAGCGGACCAATCAAGCTGTGACATGTGTCACCAATCAAGCTCCGCCACGTGTCGCTCACCCATCCCAAAACTCCTATAAATAGAAGCCTTCCTGAGACATTTAGAGGACCAGAATTCAGAAGTGAAAAAGCTCTGTGAAGATCAAGCCTCAAAGCCTTCAAGAACTTCAAGAACTTCAACCCCAAAATCGAAGAACATTCGAAGCAGAATCGTCCAGATCATCTGCCTAGATCCTAAAGTTCACGGGAATCAAGCCAAAAGTGTCCGAAAACATCAACAACTCACAAATCATTGAAGCTCAACGGATTCAAGCCTCTAAAGCTCCGAAGAACTTCCACCACAAACCTTCGAAGACGAAGAACGCACGAAGAACACGAAGAACGCGAAGAACAAAGGATTTCTAAACAAGCTCATAGCCAGAGATTCATTGTAATTCCGTTTCAGTAATCTTCGATCCATCCATCAACCAAATTGAAGGATATTTTGTGTTTAAGTCAAATCCACATTACCATAAATCTAATCAATAAGTTTTGCAAGGAGATCGAATCAGAGGATCACTCTTTTATAATTTCAGAGAATTGTACCACACAATCATCAATATAAATTCGCATTTGTGAAACTATTTTACTTGTTTGATTTATTTCAAACTAGAAATTTAGTCGCTTACACATAATTAGCCACTCCTCTATCTAAGCGTTCCCAAATCAAATACCCATGTCTTCGACTATGCCAAGTGAACTCCAAACCTGTATAGCCAAGGTCCACGAACCCACAAAAATCTAGTGCACCCCAGAAAGCTTGCATCTGAGCATTTGATCTAATTCGACCCCCTATTTTTTCTTCAGTTTTGAGGATTTCGTTAAAGTCACCTATGCAACACCACGGTAGATGTGGTTTAGCTTGTAGCATACGGAGCATACTCTAAGCTTCGTCCCTATTATTAGTATCTAGCTCCCCATAAAAACTGGTGAACCGCCATGCCTATGTAGAACCACCATTCACTACTGCATCAATATGGTTCTTTGAGAAACTATCTACCCAAACTGCATTATCAAGTTTCCATAAAAGTGCCAACCCGCCGCTCCTACCTCGACTAGGCATGGTGAAAAGGCCAGCATATTTTATCTTGCATCGTAACTTTTCTAATTGTTCATTCTTTTCAAACCAAGTCTCTGACGAAAAAAAACAATTAAGGGATCTTATGCTCGAATAATTTCTTCAAGCTCTTTCACTGTTCATAGATTCCCAATCCCATGGCAGTTCTAGATAATGCAACTCATTAATTGGTCTCAACGGGGCTGCCCTGCAGCCTCCACCATTAGCTTTTGGTTTTTGGTGAGTGCATGGCATTTTTTTCCTGGAGATATGATGTGGTTCTCTCCCTCGACGTCTCTGGTTGTTCTTTTTTTTTTGAATAGGCATAGTCTAGGCTTCACTTGGGCACCATTCCTGCACTAATCTCTTCCATCCACGACTATTTAACTCTACCCCCTGTGGGCTGCAACTTATACCCATATCCTCATCCGTTTTTGAACTAAGCCCAACTTCATGGTGTTTAGGACACTTGGCCTGGTCCACTGCTACAATGGGCCTGCTTTTGCTTGGGCCAACTATTGGAGAATCAAACTTAGAGATATTTGAGTCAATATCGTGTAAAATCTCTTGGAAATCCAGCTCCATACCCGAAATATTTGCCTTGACTTTTGTAACTCTAGGGATCTCGAAACATGATTCGTTGGATGAGTGAAATTTTGAAAATTCCCCTTCATTGGCCTCCTTTTCCCTTTGAGACTCACCGCCGTGCTCCGCCCTTCCCGTCATCTCTGCCTGCCCTTAAGAAGTGGTGACCATCTCCACCACCTCGTCATCCACCTAGGTATCGTCACTTCATTTATCTTCTTCCACACTGTCAACCAAAACTACTGAGCACTTTTTCATATTCGACGTTGGGACTTGGACCCATGCACCAAATTGTCGATCCCCTTCAATCAGAGAGCCATTGCTTCTAACCCAAAGCTCATAATCTTTGTTGTTATGGGATAGTCTACCACACCAGTAGCAAGTGTTCGGCAAACGTTCATACTTGAACCTAATCCACATTACCTCCCTTTCCTCACTCCGAATCTTTCATTCGCGACAAAGTGGTTTTGATGTATCAACCTTAACTCTGATCCTCATGAAACTACTGCCATCTTGGTTACCCCATTCTCAAATTCCCTTTTGCACATCTCCTATAACCCTTCCAATCTTCACTGCTACTTCTTAGTTCATCTCACCCACAGGTAAGTCATGGATTTGTACCCAGAAGGATGTTCTATCGAGACGAGATCCCTTACTGTAACATTTTTCTCTAATCTGTGTAGAGAGACTAAATATTTGTCGTAACTCCATGGCTCTCCCAGTAGGACCCTGTCTGCATCCGATCCATCTGAAAAAACAAATAGAACCACATGATTCCCCATATCTTTGACCTCGAATCCCTTCTTCGTTTGCCATAGTTGTTTAAAAGTCCGAACAATGGCTTCCATATTCAAAACTCGTCGTGTGAAAAACTTTGCCGTGATAGCCTTTCCCCCAATCATTGCTATCGTTCGTTCGCTATACTCGTTATCCTCCTCCTCTAAAAGCGAGAGTTTTTTCCACATCACAGATAAGTCCTCCATGTTGAAACATTGTAGATGCAGCAAGGGAGAAACGCTCACTCATATTATGGGGCAAACAAGGAGAACATGAATAGCCCAAACCCTAGGGTTAGGCACGGCCTTCTACTAAGCGGCTAGGGTTTGGAGTGGCCTCCCCTACGCCAGAGAAACTTTCTAACTTCTTCTAAAATGGTCCTAGTTAAAAGTTAAGATTATTATACTTGACTTTTTTATTAATAATATGCAGTAGTATTTTCCCATTAAAAAAGAAAAGAAAAAAAAAGCATTGGTCGGTTCATTTAAAATGAAACCCCATACAGGACACATCCATTAGGCAATAATTCCTTCCCACTAAACAACCACTATAACAGTGTGTAACGTCACTGGCTCACTCTCATTCTCTTACATCCACTTGATATTAACTTCACGCGCCACCAATGGCCTCTCCACCGACACTCCCAATCTCCAACTCACAAACCAACTCCACCGCCACCACCCAACCCATAACCACGCCCGCTTTCCGCTCGTTCATCTCACGCTTATCCTCCTCGATCCGCCACGGCTTCTCTCAACGCCGCCCATGGTCCGAACTCGTAGACCGGACCTCCATGACCCGACCCGAATCCCTCACCGAAGCCTACTCTCGGATCCGAAAAAACCTCGCCTATTTCCGCGTCAACTACCTCACCTTCATATCCTTGGTCCTCGCTTTCTCTCTCCTCTCTCACCCAATCTCTCTCCTCGTTCTCCTCTCTCTCCTCGCCGCGTGGACTTTCCTCTACTTTTTCCGTCCGTCCAATCAGCCTCTCGTCATTCTCGGCCGCACGTTCTCAGATCGCGAGACCTTGATCGGTCTCTCGCTCTTAACCGTCGTCGTCGTTTTCCTCACCACCGTCGGATCGCTCCTCATCTCGGCGTTGATGGTCGGCTTCGCGATCGTGTGCGCTCACGGTGCGTTCAAAGTTCCAGAGGATCTCTTCCTTGACGATCAAGAGCCAGCGAATTCCGGATTGCTCTCCTTCCTCGGCGGCGCTGCCTCTTCCGCCGCCGCGGCCGCCGCTCCTGTCGCCGCACGTGTCTGAGAGGAGGGAGGTTAGTTATTTCACAATCATTATTGTGAAATTGAAACACTGTTACTGACAAGGTTCATTTTTCATATGCTTGGGAAATTCTGGGCAAATGAGATAGGGTTTTGATTTGAATTGTGCAATTTGTAGACCTAAATTTTCTAGACTTGTATGTAGATTGGATCTGTATTGTGTATTTTTAGACCTAATTCTTGTAGAGTTAGTTTGAGATTGTGTAGTGTTTTATTCTCAATGAATGCAGTTTTGGCTGCTGAGTTCGAATTCGAATGGCATTTCCTTTGCTTGTATGGAATGTAATGGATGTATGTGATTCTAACTTCTAAAGGATAGAACTAGAACTTAGGTGTATAGTGGTATAGTTCCTTAACTAAAGTTCCCTAATTAAATTCAATTATATGGTTGTATTGGCCAATAAGTGGCATGGTTGAATTGAATTCTTCTTAGGAAAGATAATATTGTTTGCATTGCATTGATCAATGTGGTTAAATTTAATTCATGAACAATATCTAAGGAACTATAACTAAGTTTTTGCCCGGTCCTAAATAATGGGTATTGAGCGCCAATGAGCTCTATAGCTGAAATGACACTTCATCCTCGAATAATAATGAGATAGAGGTTGTATGTTCAAGATGCACTAAATATGCGTGTAATTTATCAACAAAACTAATAGAAAGGGGTTGCATGGTCTAGTAGGAACTTCTGAACTTGAACTTTGAAGTGGTTGTTGGTGATTGAATCTTTGTGCAATGCTAGCTGATATTGCATAAGCCTGACTACACTTTTAAGTTATTATGAAATATAACTGAAAGTGAGGTTAGGAAATAGAATACGTGTAGTGCTTGTAAACATATTAGGTTCTTGGGATTTTTAATTGCTTTTTAGAGTGGATTTTTTCTAGTTTAGGAAGAGATAGATGTTTCAAAAGGTGGGAAATCTTCTATTTGGAAAAGCTTGGGGAATATCAGTTGGTTTCTTAGTACCATTTCTGATGACATTAAGTCCTTTTCTCTTTCTCTCATCTAAAGGTGCTGGGACATTGTCTTAGGATTTTCTGTGATAGATATGCCTGAACAGGTTTTGTGCTGATTTTATTGTTTTTGGTAGATGGGTCAGTTTTTTGTATTTCTGAAGCATGTCAATCCTAATATCACTTGGTCAGTAGAATCATCAATTCATTAATGGATTAGCATCGCTATGAGTCTTCCTCCCTCCCTGATTTGTGTCCATTGGAAAACCTGATTACCCTTTGTTGTCACATGGAATCATTGTTTTCCCATCCCTTCTGCCCTTGGTTTTTGAATGGAAAAGGTTTTGGGGTAGCATTGCTAGATGCAAGTGCAAGAACAGAGGTTGCTCTGCATGCCTCTTCAAAGTAAAGCATTTTCACAAATGTTTTTGGCCTTTTGCATGGTAGTACCTAAGTTTTGGACCCGGTTTGTGACTTGCCTCATACAGGTGGACTCTGTAGATTTAAACATTCCTGTCATTTTATGTAGGTAAACCTTATAGGCTCGATGTTGGATGCTTGAGTTATATATGAAGCTTGTTGTTGTAGTTGAAGTTTTTCCTTTTCCCAGCCTGTAAATTCAAGTTCGTTGGCCTTGCGTTCCCCATGCGTTATATATTCTAAGCTAAAAAGAGTTGAAATTGAAGTTCTGTCTGTGTGACTGTGTTGAGTTCAAATAGCGCAGTAAGATCTCACCAGGAGATACGCTTGTGAATTGGTTTCATTGACCTCTCTTATTTGCTGAATTGAAGATTGATGCTGAGTAGTGCAAATTTGATGCAAAATATTGTCCACGTATTTGGTTATTCTAGGCAACTTGGTGAATGGATTTATAGTAATATTGATTATACTGCTTTCGATTGAAACTAGGATGAGCCGTTCCTCATTTTACTTATGTGCTTGGACTTGTGACTCTTTAATAAGTCTGTTTGCATATATTTTTCCCTCTCTTTTGTTTTTGTATTTGGAACATTTCACAAAAGAGGGGTTTTGGCATAATTTTTCCATTCCCTTTTACCTCATGTTTTTGCGAAATGTTAGTTAGGAATAATCATCACCTGTTACCGATACATGCAGCAGGTCTCTCATAAAAAAAAGTCTCTATGGAGGCGATAATAATGTCATGCATCTGGGACATGCATCATTTCTCTCACAATATATTGTAGAGACGATGCATATACCATACCATATGCACAAGATACCTTCTCAGACAGAGGCAGAATGCCATCTGGCCAATGGTGCCTCCATTTTTATTTGTTGAGTCATTGAATTGGTAATTTCTATTCAGTAATGTACCATGAGAGAAGAAGGTTTTTATTTGTAATGGGCCTTAACGGTGTCCTTTTTTGTTACAATAGGCCTTCTCTTCTACAGTAACAATGGGCCTTTAATCTGTCATTTCAAGTGTAGCTCTTCAATTCTGCCTTTTATCCTAAAAAAGTGTAGCTCTTCAAAGGTTTTTTGATAATCAGCTCTTCAATGTTCTCTGCATTGCCATTGGCAAATCAGTATCCATATGACTATATATATTTAAAAGTTGAAGTGTAGTATTTATTGTTGTTACGCTCTTATTAAGCAACGGCCATATCATTTACCAATTTTCAACATTCTTTCTCTTATTTTTATTTTTTCCTTATTAATTTCCCAATTTATTGTTATAATTTCTCTAACTTTTTCCCTCCCTTTTACCTTCTTATCTCCCCACTATTATTTACCTTAATATCACTTTTCTTTTATCCATTTATCTTCCGTTATTTTTGACTTTTTTTTATTCCCCCTTTCTTACTATAAATTTACAATTCTCTTTTCTTTTCTATTCATAGATTTTTCACACAACAAATGTTATCTCTCTCTCTCTCATATATATATATATATATATATATTTTTTTTTTTTCATTTTTTTTTGGATTTTTTTATAAATATTTTTCTTGCATCTTTACTTTAGGTTGATAAATTTTTATATTATTTGGAACTCTACTTTGAGTTGATGTGATTAAGTTTTATGTTTTTAAGTTGTTGTCTTTTTTATTCTCTTTAATATCATAGATGTTATCATATTGCATTATAAAGATAAGATAGTATATAAGAATATAATGTTACTTTATTACATAACATAACATGACTTGGATAATTTGGTATTTGTGAGTACATGACTCGCACCAATCGGTATTTGTCTGCTTTGGGGAGCCAGTCCCTCACGGTTTTGTCCTCGTCCCCGAGTGTAGGAAGGGGGCAGCCAAGGACTTTGTCCTCGCGTACCAACCGCAAGTCCCACATCGGTTAGAGAACCCTCCCACTCATGGTTTATAAGCTTGTGTAGTAGTGGTACACTCATGGTCGCTCCAGAAACTTATAAACCATGAGTGGGAGGGTTCTCTAATCGATGTGGGACTTGCGGTTGGTACGCGAGGACAAAGTCCTTGGCTGCCCCCTTCCTACACTCGGGGACGAGGACAAAACCGTGAGGGACTGCCTCCCCAAAACGGACAAATACCGATTGGTGCGAGTCATGTACTCACAGTATTTATTACTATATTTTTTTATTTTTACTTTTTTCTTCTCATATTATTTTTTTTATAAATTTCTTATACTCTCTCAGTCTCTTTCTCTTGATGTTTTTATTCTTTCTTGCAACTCTACTTTATATTGATGAATCATTGTGTTTTTTAAAACTCTATTTTGGTTTTATACGTTTTGGTGTTATTTTTTTTCCTTCCTCATCACAAGTAGTCTCTCTCTCTCTACAATAAAATTTAGAGAATAAATTATGCATATTTGGTATAAGTTTGATATGAGTTTTAATTATCTTGATAATCTCTTTTAAAAGAATAAATAATTTGAATAATTTATTTAAATAAAAATTATACATACATACATATATGTATATATTTATTTCTTTTGCTTAAATGTATAATCAACCTCATGCAATGCATTTAAGAGTAATAACGTTACAACAAATGTATAACTGCCCTAAAGATTACATTTGTATGTTCATTGCCTTTATGTTTAGAAAAACTTTCCCTTTAACTTTAGCTATACCGAAGTGGACTGAAATGCTACATTAATGTGATTTAATAAAAGTATAGCAATAATAAATGTCATGTTTGGATTTCGATATTAAGAGTTTGAGATTTATATATTTTTTTAATAAATTTGGATTTAGATTAGGTACTTTCAACCCAAAAATATATTTTGTCATTATTAAGTGCACAAAAATAGATTGAAGTAGACCAAAATCAACCGAAGTGATCCGAATGGACCGAATTAGACTAAATGGAACAAAGTGGACCAAATGAACAAAATAGGACTAAATTGACCGAATAGGAACAAGGTGGACCGAATGGACTGAATAAGACTGAAGCAGAAAAAATGGACCGAAGTGGACCAAATAGGACCAATGTGGACTGAATAAGACCGAAGTGGACATAATGGACCGAATAGAACCAAAGTGGACAAAATGGACTGAATAGGAATACATTGGACTGAATGGTCCGAATAGGACTAAAGTGGATCAAAGTGGACAGAATGGACCAAATAGAACCGAAATAGACAGAATGGACCGAATAGGATTAAAGTGGACCGAAAAGGACCGAGGTAGACATAAAAGGACTAATGTGGACTAAATAGAGCCAATGTGGACTGAATGGACCGAATTGGACTAAAAATAACTTTAGTGGATAAAATGGACTAAATGGGATCGAATTAGACTAAATTGGACCGAAGAGGATAGAATAGACCGAATAGAACCAAAGTGGACTGAATAAGACTTTTGAATATTTATCTTTTTTATTGCATTTTAGGGCTCATAATTTTAATTTCTAATGTCTATTTTAGATTTTTTTTTTTTGGTATTTTTTAACTCAAAACTAAAGAGTTTAGCCCAAATATAATAATTTTTCATATTTTTCAACCCAAAAATTAAGAAATAAATGAATTTTTGAGCTAAACTTGAAAAGAAAACCCGCAAAAAAAAAAAAAAAAAAAAATCAGTTTAAGGCCAATTAATCTAAAATGGACTGAAAGGGGATCGAAATTGACTGAGTGGATTGAATTGAACAGAGTGGACCAAATTGGACTAAAGTAGGCCTAATTGAAAATAAAATCAAACTTAGCATAACCACAGATACCAAAAAAAAAAATCTCAATCTTAATGGATCAAAATGAAAATAATCCTAAATTTTAAATGTCAAAAATATAATTTAGTTAAAAAAAATATTTGACGGATCATACTAATAAAAAATAGACGTATTTTTTTAAGTAATTAACAATTATTCAAATTTGGCAAAAAAATCATTATTTGATTATAATTGTTAAATTGATCTAAACCTGATCGAACGAGTCATTCTAAGCTCAAAGTGAGATTAAACCCTCTGGGTTTTTTAGCCAAGCCGTAATTTTCCTTTCCTTTACTTTTTTTAAAGGAAAGAATTCCATTATATCATAATACAACCTTTAGAATATATTCTAGCAGAGTGCATTCCAATACAATTTTTTGGAAAATATTTTCCAGAATATCTTCTCTTCTTCTTCTTTTGAGGAACATTTCCAACTATATGTGGACCACTCACATTGTCCGCTTCACTCAAACAGAGGCGATGACACATTTGGGTTTCCTGGTCCATACCCTATCCTATGGTCTATTCTGCCAAAAGCTGAGATCCTTCCTACCTAAAACCTTTTCAAACTGAGTTCAGAATTAATGTCAAAAAGAGTACAATTCGTGCAATCCACGTCAACGCTACTGTGTCAAAGCCACATAGGAGGGCTCATATCCACCGCTTCAACTTCGTAGGTTTTTGCAAAGCTAATAATAATAATAATATAATAATGCCCTTAAAAAGCTACGCCATTGATTAGTTTAAAAACAAACCCTATGTCATCAAGCTTAATCTGTCAGGGACAATGTGGTCCTCACCCCCCGTTACATAGTCAGCAAACTTTTTAATTTTGTGGCAATCGAGTAATGTTTAAAAAAAAAAAGAGTAAAAAATTTTCACTAACCTATTTTTTAACAAATTTTAAGGTGAAAGAAAGTTACTATTTTTTTCACTAACCTACATAATTATACAAAAGTTTCTAATTCAAGATCTAATAAATCTCATGAAATTTAAAGTATCGTTAGGTGGATTCGCTTATATTATTTTCATGGCTTTTTGCCGATAAGTATTCTAGTGCACTTTTTAAAGAAGTTTTAAAAGGATTTCATCTGCACTGAAAAATAACTGAAACTTATAAAAGTATGAACTTATAAATTGAAAATGATTTTAACTCCTTATAAAAAAATCAATCAATTGCATTAAAAATTCTAACTTGGGTGGATTAAAAAAAAAAAAATTCTAGCTTGGGTTGTACAATGGAACTCTTTAACATGACCTCATAATTCGGTACAAATCATAAGAGACCAAGTCAGGGGAAAAAATTGTAAAATTATTTAGTTCACTTAGATTTATGGTATGCTTCCATAAAAAAGATTTATGGTACGCTGTAGATTTATTTATAGGCACACCGCACACACAGGTGTTCCATTTTTTGTTCATTGCAACAACTGGGTCCCAGACCCATGAGGAAAAGATAGCCGTTGGGAGGAGCGGCAGGGCAATAAAAGAGCTGGGATTATACCCATGAAACTCGGTCAAAAAACATAATAATAATAACAGTTATAGGGATGGGAAATAAGAAAAACTAGCCGTTAAGCTTTGTAAAGCAAGAGAGCCTCCTAACCTTAATGCATTTAGCACCCACCCCACCTGACATTTTGTCTCGGGTTTTCCTCTCTCCCAATGCAAGATTCCCTCTCTCTCTCTCTCTCTCTGTGAGCTTCACGTGCACATTCAGAGAAGAGAAACCCCACCCTTCAGTTCACACTACAAAACCCTCTTCCAACTGATCTTTGTTTCTGTTTCATTCACACCTCTTTCATAGTAGCGAAAACTCAGATTCTTTTTTTGTTTTTTGTTTTTTGTTTTGTTTTCAAACTCTGCTACAGTATTTCTTAGTGGCTATGGCTAACCAAGCTTTACTTTTGAACAATTTTTACAAATACCCTTTTCAGATTCTTGAGTTTCTGATGAAAAGGAGGGCGGGTTGGCATTGTTGTATTTCACTCAATAAGAAAGAGAAGTGGAAGGTTCAGTCTAAAATCCATGATCCTTTTCATTTCTTGGGGTTTTTGAAAGATCTCTTCCTTTGCTCCCACTTTTTGTTGCTTTTTTTGCTACCAGTATGTTTCACTAAGCCTGTTTCAAGCGAGATTTGGGATGGGGTAGTTGTCACACAAGCTGACTATGAAGCACTTCAAGCATTCAAGCATGAATTAGATGACCCCAGAGGGTTCTTAAGGAGCTGGAATGATAGTGGCTATGGAGCTTGTTCAGGTGGTTGGACTGGAATTAAGTGTGCACAAGGACAGGTTATTGTACTCCAGCTTCCATGGAGAGGACTTGGAGGCCGAATCACTGAAAAGATTGGCCAATTTCAGGCTCTTCGAAAGCTTAGCCTCCATGACAATGTTATTGAAGGTTCAATCCCTTCCTCATTGGGGCTTCTCCCAAGTCTCAGAGGAGTTCAGCTATTCAACAATAGGCTTTCAGGTTCAATCCCTCCTTCATTAGGTTCATGTCCTTTGCTCCAAACACTTGATATTAGTAACAATTTACTCACTGGGACAATCCCAGATAGTCTTGCAAACTCTACCAAACTTTATAGGCTTAATCTAAGCCTCAATTCGTTTTCGGGTTCAATCCCTGTTAGCCTCACTCGCTCTCCTTCCCTTATGTACCTTGCTCTCCAACACAATAACCTCTCTGGCTCTATCCCAAACTCGTGGGGTGGAGCACTAGAAAAGAACAACTTTCAACTTAGGTCATTGGCCGTTGATCATAACTTCTTCTCTGGAAGCATTCCAGCTTCTTTAGGCACATTAAGTGAGCTTGAAGAGATTTCGCTTAGTAATAACCAGATTATTGGATCAATCCCAGTTGAAATAGGGAGGCTTTCTAGGCTAAGAACATTGGATATCTCTAATAATGCCATAAATGGAAGCATGCCTGCCAGTGTCTCTAATCTATCCTCACTTGTTCTTTTGAATCTTGAGAGCAACAACCTTGATAACCAAATCCCACAAGATCTTGACAGATTACATAAACTTTCTGTTCTAAATTTGAGGAGAAACCAATTTAGGGGTAGCATTCCCACTACTTTTGGCAACATTTCCACTCTTACACAACTAGATTTATCCTTCAATAATCTTAGTGGAGAAATCCCAGCTTCCCTTGCTGATCTAAGAAACCTTGTTTCTTTCAATGTTTCTTACAATAATCTCTCTGGTCCTGTTCCCACTGCTCTCTCTCAGAAATTTAATGCAAGCTCTTTTGTGGGGAACGTTCAGCTATGTGGGTTTAGTGGTTCAATTTCATGTCCTTCCCAAGCACCCCCATCTCCAAAGGGATCAAATGCCCATCACCGCAATCTAGGTACCAAAGACATAATTCTCATAGCAGCTGGAGCCCTCGTCATTGTTCTGCTCGTTCTTTGTGTCATATTGATCTGCTGCTTGATGAGGAAAAGAGCAGCATCAAAAGCAAAGAATGGTCAGGCCACAGAAAGAGCCGGTGCTGCAAGGGCTGAAAAGGGGGTCCCACCTGTTGGGGGTGAAGTAGAAGCAGGCGGAGAGGCAGGGGGGAAACTAGTCCATTTTGATGGACCAATGGTTTTTACAGCAGATGATCTTTTATGTGCTACCGCAGAGATAATGGGGAAGAGTACTTATGGAACTGTCTATAAGGCCACATTGGAGGATGGGAGTGAAGTTGCTGTGAAGAGATTGAGAGAGAAAATAACTAAAAGTCAGAGAGAATTTGAAGCTGAGGTTAATGTTCTTGGGAAAATCAGGCACCCAAATCTATTGGCACTCAGGGCTTATTACTTGGGACCCAAAGGAGAAAAGCTTCTTGTTTTTGATTACATGCGTAAAGGGAGTCTTGCAACATTCCTCCATGGTAAGTCTTGCAGCTTCATATTCTAAATTTGCAATGATCAGCTAATAATTGTCTACTAGTTTTGATTCCTTTAGAAAAACTTAAATGTCCTCATTATAATTTGTTCCATTTGGTTGCAGCTCGTGGTCCTGATACACCCATTGATTGGCCAAAAAGGATGAAAATAGCGCAGGGCATGACTCGCGGCCTATTCTACCTTCACACACATGAGAACATCATACATGGGAACCTCACATCCACCAATGTCCTGCTTGATGAGCACACCAATGCCAAAATTGCAGACTTTGGCCTCTCTCGGCTAATGACAGCTGCTGCTAATTCTAATGTGATTGCTACTGCAGGAGCATTAGGCTATCGAGCACCTGAGCTTTCAAAGCTCAAGAAAGCCAACACGAAAACTGATGTATACAGTCTTGGGGTTATCATATTGGAGCTCCTAACAGGAAAGTCTCCTGGTGAGGCATTGAATGGTGTGGATTTGCCTCAGTGGGTTGCCTCTATTGTAAAAGAGGAGTGGACAAATGAAGTTTTCGATTTAGAGTTGATGAGGGATGCATCTACAATTGGTGATGAGTTGCTAAACACATTAAAACTGGCTTTGCATTGTGTTGATCCTTCCCCGTCAGCTCGACCGGAAGTTCAGCAGGTTCTCCAGCAACTAGAAGAGATTAGACCCGAGGTAGCTTCCAGTTCAGGTGACGATGGAGCTGGAGTCCCTTCAACAAGCGAGTAGAAAGGGATTTCCCGATGTGGGTTTTATATTTTTGTGGCAGAGATATTTAGGAAGACAACTAGTAGTCCATGATTCTTTCATTCTTGAACATTCATTAGTTTTGTCTAGTAATTTGCGTTAGAGTCTGTAAATAGAGTTTGTTTTAATTTATTAAATGGCTACTTTTGCCATGTCCATTGTGATTTGATAAAATCTTGCAAACTTCCAACTCACCCTAATTTGCCGAGTCCATCTTTCTTTCTTTTTTCTCTTAAAAAGAAAATAATAATTAAAAATTCGATAGCGTCTATCTTGAGTTATGAATCGAAGTTTTGATGTTTGAGCAAAGAGATGATTAATGCTAGGATCACAATGTTTGTCACAATTGATTCAACAAGTCAGCTTAGGTCAGAGCTAAATGATGAAAACAAGTTGTAAAAAATAAAAATAATTTGTTCTATTGAATACATCACCTTGTGAAAAAGAAATACATGGTGAAAGAGTAATACTTGTTAGTACCACAACATTTTACACAATTTTTGCTACAATTCGCCACGTGGATAAGTTGAGTGGTGGGAGAAAAAATAGTAAGTCTATGTGAGTTCAAATCTTTACCCCTCACCAAAAGGAATCTTGGTCATTAGAAATGATAATGGAGGATCTGGACAACTACACCAACCCAAAAAGGATATGAAGCAACAACTCAACTTTAGAAGCTTGTTGAAAATTCCAATTACTGTACATACAAAAATTACAGAAAAGAGTACAAAGGAATGTCTGAAAACAAAAAATTTAACAGCCAACAACTTCAGCTGCCATCTTTCACATATGCGTTGGTTTCTTCTGCAAGTGTCTCCCACACGTTTGCCATCTTCTCCGCATATCCCGCCTGTAAACAGGCATAGATTATTATCAGAACCAAAAATTGCTCTTATTAAATGTTATACGTAGCATTATTATCGTCCAGGAAGACATTGCCAATGTAAAAAGAAGGTACCTGATTTACAACAAATCCTCTCAACATGCTCATGAAGTCATCATGCCTCTCCTTGTCATGCCTTTCAAGCTCACTCCTGATATTTTCCTGCATATAACTCACCATTAATAATACTAACACATCTACGCATAGTCTCTCCATGGAAAACAGTTTGCTCTCAAATGTAAATGTTCCTCAACAAATGCCAAAATCAGTTCAAATTATAAGAAACATGACAACCACAGTGCACATAAAACAAAACAGAACCAGACATTGTCACTTTACCAAACAAGCTTTTGAAGGTTAAATGCATTAGAAAGATGAAAACAATAAAATAAACTGATTGTATTAGACATATACAAGTGGCAGACTATAAATCTGTTGACAATCCCAAAACAGCAACAAATAAAACAGCTCCATTCTGAACTTGGTTCAAACAAAAACTAGTTATTTATTTATTTTTACAAAAGAAAGATAATTAACATTAGTCAACAGAGCATCATGATCGAACTGATGCCAATCTTCCAAAGCAAATTATAATTTAAAATCCTACATCACAAGGTATGTTGCCACAAGCTCTCACTCAATGTGCAGAATACAGAAACAGACACAGCTACACAAGCGAATATCTTTTAAGCACAATAATTGAAGCCTTAAGTATCCACTCCTCCACACCTCCCCCCCCCCCCCCCCCTTTCTTTTCTCTCTTCTTCCCTCCAAAAAAAATGAGGCTAAATATAAAACATGAAGGCAGCTGGAATCTAAACAGCTAGATCATTTTTGGATGGGGAAGTGTTCCTTTCAATAGTGCAAAAGATAGAGCTCCACACCGTGTGAGATATGGAATCTCCTAGAGTATCTAGAAAGAGAAAATAGCCACTTTCAGGGTCATTTTAATAAGTAAGGATCACAATATTCTCTTCTCATCTGATCTTGAAGTACATGCTTAAAGTGAAGTTTAAAGCTTGTATTTTCGGTGAACTAGTCTCAACTATTGATGTGGTCCATGTGGAGGCTTACCATTAGTATACCAATCTCTATGGCTAAAATTTTATCATATCAAATCTATAAATATCTTTATATAAATTTAATTCTCCCTCCTTCCCTCCAATCATTGAGCTTTGCCAAAGCCAAGTTTTTTTTAGGTAAGAATAATTTAATTCATGTGAAAAATAAAAGAAGAAGCCTAAAAAATACAACAAAAAGAATTATCTACATAAAGGTAATGACTCTATGAATGAAACAATGGAATCACTATCCATAAAGCCATGGTATAAACAAATTTAACAGCTACATGCATGCTTTAAGACATAATTGATATTTTTTGATAAATTGATATTATGACTATTAAGTGGGAAGATGCAGTAAAACTAAAAATGATATTAAGGACCAATTCATTATGGCTAAGCTAACATTATGCTCTCAACAATATTCATATGCAAGAATCTGGTCCCATATGGATGGGAGCTATATTGCATCTTAATTTTTAGCAATAGGCAAAAGAGCAAAGAGAAAATGATATTATCAACTAAAATCATTATTCCACATTGGATGCACATAATACATTACAGATCATTGAAAATAATAAAAATTGTTTCTAAAGCTGGCTATTTACCATCAAAACCATAGAGCCTAAGTTTCAGTTGCCTTAGCAAAAAAAACCAGTAAGGTTACCTTGATCCGTTCATATTCTCTCTCAGCGCAAATTTTAGCATCTTCAGTAGCCCTGACAGTTTCTTTCAACTCTTCTATTCTGCGCAACCTGGACCTGTCTCCACCAAATATTTTTGCTGAAGCAGCTTCAAGCTTCTCAATCTTTAAATGTAAGGAAGCTAAATCTGACGAAAGCGTCTGGACTGTTAGTAAAGCGCTTGATCGGTCAGAAAATGCATTGTTCACAGCTAGCATTATCCCTAGATATTCATGGAGTTTCTCCTGCAATATAATGGAACAATATGGTATGTGCAGCAATGAAAAGATTTTCCTTATGAAGGACAGTGGACCAGAAATATTCTATCAATTCACTACAACCCATCAACATAATTAAGAAAGTTTCCTAGTAATACTAAGGAGAGAGTTTTCAAGAAATCTTTCAATATTTGTGTTTATTATGGATCACCTAGATTATAAAGTTTGAATTTGAATGTATAGCAATAACTCTTGTTAGTTACCAAATGTTTTACTGTCTGCCCATTTAACTCCCGGTACAATCTACTTGATTTAACAGCAGCAGTCGCAACATTTTTCATGTCACCAGCTCGTTCTCTTTGAGAGTCAAACACTGCTTCCTCCGTCTCAAACTTGGTCAGCTTAACAAACGCCAATCCCAATTCCCCCATTGTCTCTCCCATGTCTTGCTGAGCTTTTACAAGCGATTCAGCCTGCAAAGACAATCATTCATACCAAACATTCACTACCAAAAACCAAGAAACCACCAAAGTAAATACACCTTTAAATAACCCACTAATTGTCTATTGCGCTTTTACATATAAGTTTATTGTCAAATCCGCCATTCAGAAATAGTTTTCACTTTAAAAGGACATTGTTTCATTGTAGCCTAAAACTCATCCCACTTGTCACATTCCATATGGAGGAATAAAAATCTTCTGTTCTAAGCGTTTCACTTATGCTCCACCAATCGCAGCCTGCCACGTCCATTTTTTTCCCCAATAAAGAAACCAAAATTTAAAATGGAAAAAATATGACATATGGCATGCCGGAGTTGGTCGAGTATAAAGTGGGACAAAAGATTTTGATCCTCACCATCATTCTATCTTAAAAATACACAACACACCAATTCATTTTTACACAAAACATTCATAGAAACCAAACTTATATTGTTCAAGTGCCAAACTTTACAATGCACCAATTCTTCTCAAGTCACATTCCAAATGAAGCAACATATTATCACCATAAATTCCTATCCAAACACACACACACAACATACAAATTCATTTCGCACGTCACCTTTATTCATATTAAACCCCTATTGTTCAAGTCCCAAACTTTACAATGCCTAATCTATTATTCATTCATTTCTCTTTCAAAATGCAACCATGCAAGTACCAAATTCTAATATCTTTACACATAAACTACAAAGCACATAAACAATAACCTGTTGAGACACATTGCTAAGTTCTTGCTCAAACTCCATCAACTTCTCCTTCTTCTCCAAGAACCACTTATCCTCCTCCACCACCACCGGCTTCACGCTGCCCCAATCATTCGACACCGCCTGCTTCAACTCCCTAAACATCCTCAACAAATCCCTCCCGCCTTTTGCCGGCTGCGCCACCTCATTCACATCAATCGCATCCTCACCAAGCAACTGCCTCGGCAGCCTCGCCGCGCCGTCGATCACCCTCGAAGCCACGTCGACACTCTTCGGCAGCGGTAACTTCCCCTTCGCCTCCAAAAAAACCCTCAACTCCTCGCTCCGCCGAATCACCGGGTGCGCCGCCAATCTCCGGAGGTACTTCTCCAACGAAACCCTCCTCTGCTCCACGAACTCCTGCTTCGCCATCACCTGACTCTCCACCACGCTCTTGTCCGGCCGGAGAGGGATGAAGAACCCCCGGTACGACTCCGACAACCGATCCGATAACGTAACCACATCCTTGAACCGCCTCCGAACACTGAATTCGGATCCGGATCCGCCGAATTCGGGTAAATTCGTCCTCGTCGTAATCAAATACGTGTAGTACGTGGTCCCACCGGGAACCAAAGAATTGGACAGCTCCTGCTCCTTTTGAGGATCCGAAACCGAGATTTGGAGGTAATCGGAGCTCCGAGGGTTTGAATTGGAGGAGGAAAACAAGGGGATTTGATCGTGGCCGTTGGATGAAGAATCGAAGGAAGTGAAGATCGCTTCGGCGTAGGAAGGAGGGTCGAGAAAAGCGTTGAAGGAAGCGTGAGAGCTCAAGATAGAGTTAGAGTTAGGGTTTTGAGGGTCCATGAAGGACGATGAGGACGAGAGCAGCGGATCATCGTGATTGAGTACTAGTTTAGCACCGGAGTGAGATTGACCGTTGGATGAATCGTCAAGAACTAGAGATTCCATTTCTTCTCGAGATTCATGCAGGTTAGTTTCTTCTATGCACATCATTTTAGCAAAAAAAGAAAGTAAATTTTTTGAAATCGATTTTTTCTTTTTTTTTTTCTTTTTTTGGTTTTAGTGTGGAGGATTGGGTTTAAGACTCATTTTTTTGGTTGAGAGTGAAGAAGAAGGAAGACTTGGGAGTGTATTGTACGGTAAGCGAGGGAGTGAGTTTTGGGGTGGAGACTCGGCTGAGTCAACTCGGGGGGTTTTGGAGTGAGGTAAGAGGGAGTGGAGTGAAGTTTCTAAGTTGGGAATCTATTTTTGGTCAAGATGATGGTAATGCCGCCACGCAAGGTGGTGACATGCGTGTTTATGATTGTTCGCGGAGAAAACGTTGCTTCAAACGACAGATTTGGAGCTATAACCCAAGCCCGATTGGGACTAGTAATTAGATGTAAGAGCACTAGCTTACACTTTCTATAATCTTTGCGTATTATCAATAAATTAGGAAATTGGATTTTAGTATATCATTATATTTTATTAGCTAAAAAAAAGGGGATGTTTATTGTTTATTCCATATTTGTTATGTGTGTCTAATGTCCATTATTTATAACTCTAGTCTACAACTACAACAGTTAGACCCTTTTGTAGTTGTACTCTGATTAAATAATGTATTATAAACCTAGTTTAAAAAATCAATATTACTATTTTTGTGTGTGTTCTAATAAGTATTACAATATCACATTAGTAGGTCTATAATACTGTTTATTTACAAAAATGCTACAGTACTGTATAAAAAAAAATCTCTCTCTCTCTCTCTCTCTCTCTCTCTCAACTAGAAAAGGCGAAGGAAGAAGAAGGAGGAATCAACCCAAAACAAACTAACTCAAACAAATCTGAAAATTCATCACAAATCCAACTTAAAATAAACCCAAAACAAAACCCAACACAAACTTATTTGAAAGACCCAAATTAGCCCCAAACCTAATCTGATGTTGCTGTTACCACTACCATGGAGTGCTTGCCGTTGCCATGAGAGAGAAAGTGATGAGCTAGACCTCAAACCTATCTAAAAATGGACTTGGATTGATATGGGTTTGTGTCGAAGTAAAGTTTGGAGGTTTGCTTATAGGGTTTTCCAATGAAGAAAGAGGGAGGAGGAAGAAGAAAGTGATTGCCTGACCGGTAGAGAAAAAGAAAGAAATTTAAGAAAGTCAGAGAGAGAGAGAGAGAGAGAGAGTGTGTGTGTGTGTGTGCGTGTGCGCATGTTTGATGTGGGTTATTGAAATAATAATAAAAATATATAAAATAATTATTTAAAGAAAAAGAGAGTGTATAATAGACAATCTAATGTAAGTGTTTTTGTAAAGTGCTTGTATAAAATAGAAAAAGTAGGTTCTTACGATAAAATAAAATAAAAAAATTTAGAAGGACTGATGTGAATGCTCCAAGTTTTGTTAATGTGAATTTCAATTAGTTTAACTGATAAAATTTTGAATTTAATTTAATCAAAATAAACATCATTCATGTTTTTAGCATGATGATGAATTGGTGATCGTTAAATAAAGGACCTTGGTTTGAATCTAGTATAATCAAAATAAACCTTATTGTTGTTTTTGGCATGATAATGAAGAGTAATCATTGTATATTGCTCTAGAACTTAACTTGTCTATATAAAAAAAAGGTTTTGTTAATATGTTTCTTATTTCTTTTTTTTATTTTTTCTTTTTGTTTAGATTAATGACCTTATTGTTCCTTTCACAATTTGGAGGCAAATGTGCTCAAATGTAAATATTAGAAATTTGGAAAAATTTATTGTCTAAAGGGAAAATAAGCGACAAAAAGTTTCTTCATTGGTTTTGTTTTGTCTATTAGACAATGAAAATTTTCGTCACCATGAATTTTTGCAATAAGCAGTAGGTGAAAAAATTCTTTTCCTCATCTAATGTCTTAGGTGACAAAAATACAATATTCAGTGATGAAATTTTTTGCCATCATAAACCTTGTTTATTGTTATTTTGTTTTTCCTCTTTACTTTTCTTGCATCTCGTTTCTCTCTAATTGACTAAGAGGTAATGGTGAAAGACTTAGCAATGGTTCCAGTGATGAGAGGCTAATGTCAACAATTGGGTGTCAGGATCAATGATCTCGAATGGGATATGGTCCTCGAGGTGACAAAGCGATTCAAACAGCAATTTCAATGGTTAGGGACATGCATGGGTCGGGTTGATGAGTTTTTTCAACTCAACCCACCATGGTAGATTAAAAAAAAAAAATCAAATCTAACCCAAGCCATTATAGGGGTCCAACCTAACCGACGTGGATCGGGTTGGACCCATGGGTTGGACATTTTTTTTTAATTATTATTATTAAATTGAGTATTAGAATAACACTACCACAAATAAGAGCAATTTTATAAACAAATAATCATGAGTATAACACCAGACAAACACAAACACAAACACAAACTATATGAGGAGTGTGGGGCCCAAATGATTTACGGGCCAGGCCTATCTACCTGGGGAAAATCCGAAAGCCCAAGCCGAGGAGGGCTATGGCCCAAGCTCGACAAAATAGCCTGTGGATATCGCCGAGGACGGCTCAGTCCTCGGCAGACCCAAAGTTCCCCCCCCTGAAGGAAGGGTAAAAACGGTATAGGACCGAAATCAGGGCGAAAGATCTAAAATATCCAGGGAAAGCTGCTCTCACTGCCATTCAATGCTCTGAACCTGACAGATCCGCAGTCTTAGGCTTTTACAACCACCCCCAACGACTTTGAATATGGGCTGATGGGACAAGTATCAATTTTGGAAAGGTTGACCCCATACGTGGGCGAAGGACAGTGGACGCAGGCGAGTATAAAAGGAAAAATAAGTAACCTAAAAAAGGGTTTGGGAAAAATGGCCAAAAACCAGAGCCTCCCAGCCCACCTCCAGGAGAAAGACTCCAGGGGTGTAGGAAAAATTAAACTGGTACGAACACCGCGAAAAACCCACCGCCTATCGATCAAGGCCTAACCTTCCAAACCCACGCTCTACAAATGATGTTGTTAGGGGCCTTTTCACGTGCGAACCCGACACTGTTATGGTCTGCCACGAATCGCGTCCTTACAATTGGCGCCGTCTGTGGGAAAGGCTTGTGTGTTGGTATAGGAAGTGGGTCGATAGAGTTTCTTCGTTATATCTAACCGTCGGTTATAGAGTTCTAGTACAAAGTTCTGTTACGGACTACGTTTCTTGACTAGGGGCTTGGTTGAGGAGATAACTCCCTTAAAGCCAAGGTCCCCAGTAAAGAGCAAACTAGGCGCGTGGTAATGTTAACCGTATGGATAAACTCTAGGGGCTTGGCTGCGGAGCTAACTCCCCTAAAGCCAAGATCCCACACAAAGAGAAAACTAGGTTTTGGACAGAACCAAGGCATTGCATAGTCTACGGACTCAAGCCTCTGGGGAAACCAACTACCTGGATGTGGAAAACTAGGTTCTGGACAGAACCAAGGCATTGCATGATCTACGGACTCAAGCCTTTGGGGAAACCAACTACCTGGATATGGAAAACTAGGTTCTGGACAGAACCAAGGCATTGCATGGTCTACGGACTCAAGCCTCTGGGGAAACCAACTACCTGGATGTGGAAAACTAGGTTCTGGACAGAACCAAGGCATTGCATGGTCTACGGACTCAAGCCTCTGGGGAAACCAACTACCTGGATGTGGAAAACTAGGTTCTGGACAGAACCAAGGCATTGCATGGTCTACGGACTCAAGCCTCTGGGGAAACCAACTACCTGGATGTGGAAAACTAGGTTCTGGACAGAACCAAGGCATTGCATGGTCTACGGACTCAAGCCTCTGGGGAAACCAACTACCTGGATGTGGAAAACTAGGTTCTGGACAGAACCAAGGCATTGCATGGTCTACGGACTCAAGCCTCTGGGGAAACCAACTACCTGGATGTGGAAAACTAGGTTTTGGACAGAACCAAGGCATTGCATGGTCTACGGACTCAAGCCTCTGGGGAAACCAACTACCTGGATGTGGAAAACTAGGTTTTGGACAGAACCAAGGCATTGCATGGTCTACGGACTCAAGCCTCTGGGGAAACCAACTACCTGGATGTGGAAAACTAGGTTCTGGACAGAACCAAGGCATTGCATAGTCCTCGGACTCAAGCCTCTGGGGAAACCAACTACCTGGATGTGGAAAACTAGGTTTTGGACAGAACCAAGGCATTGCATAGTCCTCGGACTCAAGCCTCTGGGGAAACCAACTACCTGGATGTGGAAAACTAGGTTTTGGACAGAACCAAGGCATTGCATAGTCCTCGGACTCAAGCCTCTGGGGAAACCAACTACCTGGATGTGGAAAACTAGGTTTTGGACAGAACCAAGGCATTGTATAGTCCTCGGACTCAAACCTCTGGGGAAACCAACTACCTGGATGAGGAAAACTAGGTTTTGAACAGAACCAAGGCATTGCATAGTCCTCGGACTCAAGCCTCTGGGGAAACCAACTACCTGGATGGGGAACCAACTATTTTTTTTAAAAAAAAACTATGGCACATAACCCTCAAAATTCATCCGAAGAGAGCTCCGCGTTAACAGATGGGTTAATACCTTGATTGCGCGGATTCCTCGGTCCACCCTCTGATCCCCCAATATCAAAGGGGTTGATGCGATACGGCGTAACATATTATCCAAAAGCACAACCAAAGCCCCTCGCTACTCGGCTACCCTCTCGGACGAATTACTTAGAGTTTGTCGTACTCGGACATCGCTCTTGTATGCATCGCGTAGCACTCAGCCGTTATCCCGGTTAGTTCCAAGAGTTTAATTTATTTGATGACTAACCTTGTTATGTTTGATAATATTTGTAAGTCTAAACTAGTAGGAATCTGTGTTAAGACCTTTCTCTGCCTAGAATATCATTAAGGGTAAACTCATATTTAATATTCATGCATAAAGTAGTGGTTACGGAGAAGAAAGATATGTATAGAGAAATAAACACATATTTTATTAAGACAAAGGAACAGTACAGTGTACAATGGAAAGCTGAAACAAAGCCTACATCGAAGCTAACTACGTAAGTAACGAAGAATACAAGAGAGTAAAGATAAAGCCGAGGAGGCAGTTCAGAGGAGAGGTTGGCTACTGCCTCGAGACCTTATTCCCCCTCCATGCTTTTGCACGCCCATAACTCAGGCAGCAAAAGAACCCAACTTGGGGCCTGCACCGGTACAGAAAAGGTGCAGGAAACCTGACCTCAGGCTAACACCATCTACAGAAAAGGTGTAGGGAGCCGGAAGTTGGGAAGCCCCCGCAAAAATTTGCCTGCTACAAGGCAGACGGCGCTGATGGCGGAAATTCCTTTTTCTGACATACCAAAAATCTGGCATGATCAGAACCTGCTTCGGATTCTGACTAAAAGAAGGAGGAATACCATCTTCCTCCTGTCAAGGCGGAGGACTGGCTTGAATCTGTGCCATCCTTGTCCATACCATATCACCTTGAGGATTCGGTGCCTCTGAAGCACGCAGAGACCTTTCATCCCTATCCAAGCCTCAAACATCTTGCTTTGGGGCACTGGCGCCAGAAAGAGAGATCGCGGATATGGAAGAAATATAGTTCTGAAGGGAACGGGAGAGTTCATGTGCAAGTGAAGTGATCCCCTATCCCATTTATACCCAGAAGTAAACCGATGGCATTTAATTCGCGCAGCGTCCCAAGGAACACTACAGACAAAATGTCTCTGGCTCGATTTCCAACGTCGTCTGCAACCCTGAGGATAAAGGAGTCTCGAGAGGGTGCACCTCGAACACTGGGACGCCAAAAGGTACCGCATGATCAAAGGTTATGGAAACACCTCTTAATTTGTGGGCCCAGTAAATTCGCGGCCCAGGCCCGTTCAGCATATGGGCCCAGGGACAGAACCAAGGCCTTGTATGGTCCTCGGACCCAAGCCTATGGGGAAACCAAGTACAAAAAATTATAAAAATTACAAGTTTTGGACAGAACCAAGGTCTTGTATGGTCCTCGGACCCAAGCCTATGGGGAAACCAAGTACAAAAAATTATAAAAATTACAAGTTTTGGACAGAACCAAGGCCTTGTATGGTCCTCGGACTCAAGCCTATGGGGAAACCAAGTACAAAAAATTATAAAAATTACAAGTTTTGGACAGAATCAAGGCCTTGTATGGTCCTCGGACTCAAGCCAATGGGGAAACCAAATACTTGGATAAGAAAAGGTTTGAATCCCGTAAGATGGGTTATTTGGTAAAAATGTCAGGTCACTTCATCCACGGCTTAAACACCATAAAAGGTTAAGGCCAATAAAGGTGTAAGGAAGGGGGTGGAAAGCCCCAGCACTAAGTCATATAAAAAGGCCGCTCATTTGGTGGGCGCTATATCTTCAAATGGTTATTCCTTACATGACATCAAGCCTTCGTTTCTCTCCTCGGCTAGCATGGGGTAAGTATTACTCTTCACTGATCGGCCCTATTATGTCAAGCATTTCTATTAAAGTTATGGCGACGTCTTTTTATTATCAAATCTTTTGGTCTTACCCGTCATTGATTTAGATGCTATATTAATATGCCGAGCAGCGTTTGTAGATCCAAAAGAAAAAAAAAAGCATAGAGACAAAACATGCGAAATAAAATAACAACGATTTTTATTAATACGAAAAATTATTACAATGTACGAAGAAGGGCTCGAACGAGCCTATACAAAATGTGAACTGCCTAAGCGATAGTTACATCCGTAGTACAGATAACTAAACTCCCAGGCGTCTTCTAAACTCGTTTTCAAAGTATCTCCAATCTTTGCCTCGATACTGCTCATATAATGATAAGAACCTTCTTTGGGAAGAAATGGCGGAGAGGGAAATAGTAAGGAAGAAATCAATGAAGAAGATGGAAGAGATGAATGAAGAAGATGGAGGACATGAGTAAAGAAGGAGGAGAAGAAGAGAGAAGAGATGAAAAGAAAGAAAAAGGAGCAAAAGAGGGAGAAGTGAAAGCACCAGGATGGAACTGGTGCTGGGAAGACTAAGAAAGGGAGATGAAGAATAGCTCCAGTGAAGGAAGAGAGGAAGAAGTAGAGACGCTTAGTCCCGGCCTCGATCCTGACTCCCAACACACTGGAGCCATACTAGGTATGCTTATAGGAGAGCGGTGGGTACTGATGATGGGTGTTCTCGACTCAGTCACGCCGAAAGTTTGACGTGACGAGTCCCTGCTTCGGATTTTGATTGAAAGAAGGGTGAGGTTGATTTTGAGTCTTCGTCATCCCTGTCCCGATCGAGCCATAAGGAGCTTTATTGGAACATGGCGTCTATGGGAGGGGTTTGGCTCCTGCATCACTCGTTGTTATGATAAAGTGTATCACGATTTAGTTTGTGGACCAGTGGGTAAAATGAACCCTCGGGGAGGCCAAATATTTCAAATCTCAGAAAGATGAGAAGGAATTCTTTATAAAAACAATAACCTCCGCCTTTCCTTCTTATACTGAGGGTGGAGCGGGAGACATTTAATAGGTTCAGATATCCAAAGGAATCTGCCAACACGAACATGCCGGTTCCGTTTCTCCACCCCATCAAAACAAACCGCCGAATTAAAGCAGTCTCGTAAATAGTGGTCATTAAAAGCACGTTTTGGCATACCCAAACGATAAGAGCGCATCAAGCGCGAAATCAAAAGGCTGCCTCATAGACCGGCGCGTTTCTTGGACAGATGAGGAGCCGCCAGCATTATTAAAAGGCCAAATTGATTGGGCCGTAGGAAGAGGTTTGGCATCACCAAAACCCCCCTTTCCAACCAAGAGGTTGGACAGCCGGGTTTTGAGGGGCTATTATGGGGCCCAAATGATTTACGGGCCAGACCCATCTACCTGGGGAAAATTCGAAGGCCCAAGCCGAGGAGGGCTATGGCCCAAGCTCGACAAAATAGCCTGTGGATATCGCCGAGGACGACTCAGTCCTCGGCAGACCCAAAGTTCCCCCCCCTGAAGGAAGGGTAAAAACGGTATAGGACCGAAATCAAGGCGAAAGATCTAAAATATCCAGGGAAAGCTGCTCTCACTGCCATTCAATGCTCTGAACCTGACAAATCCGCAGTCTTAGGCTTTTACAACCACCCCCAACGACTTTGAATATGGGCTGATGGGACAAGTATCAATTTTGGAAAGGTTGACCCCATACGTGGGCGAAGGACAGTGGACGCAGGCGAGTATAAAAGGAAAAATAAGTAACCTAAAGAAGGGTTTGGGAAAAATGGCCAAAAACCAGAGTCTCCCAGCCCACCTCCAGGAGAAAGACTCCAGGGGTGTAGGAAAACTTAAACTGGTACGAACACCGCGAAAAACCCACCGCCTATCGATCAAGGCCTAGCCTTCTAAACCCACGCTCTACAAATGATGTTGTTAGGGGCCTTTTCACGTGCGAACCCGACACTGTTATGGTCCGCCACGAATCGCGTCCTTACAAGGAGAATTTAGAGTTTGGGTTTTATTTAGGAAGAGGGGCAAAAAAGTAAATAATAAAATTATATAATATATTTTAAATTTTAAATATATATAAATATAGATGGGTTGGGTTGAGTTAGACGGATTTATGAATCTTATGAATTGAAATGAACTCGACCCACTATAAAAAATAAAAAAATAAAAAATTTTATAACCCAACCCAACCCAACCTATCAACCCTTAAATATCGACCCAATTCGGTGGGTTGGGTTGGATTGGGTTAGTTTTAATGGGTTGGCAGGTTTGTTGCACACTTACAATGGTTTCATCTCTCTCTCTCTCTCACATGTGTGTGTGGAGGTTAGTGATTGTTGGTTGGAGTGGCATTGGTGGGTTATTGATGCCACTCCACAGTGGCACTTGTTGGGAAACATAGGCGGAGCTGCAGAGGTGAGTGGTAGCGGATGAGGGTGACTTTTCAATTGTTTGAGACTATTTGGGCATAGGAAGAGGAAAGAATTCTGTGTCTTATTTGGTAATTGTTGAGTTGGTGATTATGTGGTATTTTAATTAAGTTGACATTCTTTTATTGGACTATCTTTTTTTGAAAGAGTTTCAACTTATAACGTCTATTTCTGATGATAGCACTTTAGTATATGACCAAGACACCAATCAGTTTTTGGAGTAGGCAGGGATTGAATCTTAGATTTTTTATTTAACTATCAGAAATTTTACTAGTTAAATTAATTAAAATTCACCTTTTATTGGACTATCTCATCGCATTTGGGATTGCATATTCACCAATTGCAGTTAATATGCTCCCAAAAAAAGCCCACATAGGTGGGAGCAGAAAATCCAGGTAATAGAGGTTTTGCACTTGTCATTTGAGCCAGCCTAGGCCCATATCGTTAAGGCAAACTATGCACACGCCCTTCGGTCCAACTAGTCTGCACGTTGTTTAGGCCAGCCCATACTAGTGACTTTCGGTCAAACTTGTTTGGGCCAAGCCTTTATTTGAACTATACAGTACACAGAATTAAATCTCTCCAAGTTTGACCAATCCACCTAAACCTTTAATTTCAGAAACGTACCAAACCCATCACTGGCCGCCCACACCGTTAAGATTGGAGGCCTTTATAAGATTTCAATGCCCTCTGTACTTGGTGCTACGTACTAGGCCTCTTTAGTCTAAACCATATCTAAAGCAAGTCAATGGGACCATGGAGGAAACCTTTTAATTGATCTATTTCCGCAAGTCTACAACTCTACATAAATGATAGAACTTTTCTTACAATTTCGCTGGTAAAATTTCTAAGCTGTGCCAACTGCCAAAAGTTTCTTTGTGCCAACTGCCAATTCATGCCATTTCTAATAACAACGTGGTTCAAATGCTCTCTCAAGTCTCACCCATTGTAATTATTTAATTATATATATATATATATACATATATATATATATATATATATATATAAAAAACAAAGGTGTTAATAGTAAGTTAATGTGAAAATCAGTAACTTGCTAGTTCAACAAATTGTGAAAAATATTATGAAAAGTTGATGTGCTTGCATAGTCTATTAACCAATCCTTCATACAAACTTTCTTGCTTTTGTGTCAACTAGGTACCCATTTGTTATTTTATTAACCTAGAGGGCATGGGCGTAGCCTCTGGATCATGGAACACTAAGGGTATGTTTGGTAACTGTTTTTTCCTCTTATTTTCTGTTTTCAAATTTTTTTTTTTTTTAAATTTTTGAGACTAAAAAACTTGTTTGGCAACTCAAAATGGAAAGAAAACAAAAAATGTTCTTAAAATTTAATTTGCGAAGAAAACTGAAAACATGCAAAAGACTGTTTTCAGTTTTTAATTTTTAAAAGTCAATGAAAACACACATTTAATTTAATGAATCTGTTTCATTTAATGAGTTATTGTAGGGTCACGGTCTTCGGCCCAGGCCCAACAGGTATGGGGTTCTGGCCCAAGGAGCCCGAGACAATGAATTTATAGAGAGTGGGTTACAGAATTAGGCCTTAACGAAGTGTATTCTAGCTAAAATTGGGCCATGCAACAATTGAAAGTAAGGAAATCCCCTTCATGTCCATTAGGTGTTCAGTCCGAGGAGATGTGGAGGATGTATATCGGTCCTTGCTCAAAAGTTATGGTTCTAACACTGTTTTTTTGCTCTCCGTTTCCCTCCCCCTTTCATGGGGACTCCCCTCTCTTATATAGCCCTCTTGAAGTCATCATGACTCTACACTTGTTGATCATCTGGACCTTCACTTGAGTGCCTGTTCCATCAGACATCCCCCCCCCCAATCTTTCTGTGAGTTGAGGTAACCAAGGCAATACTATTCACAAGTCCTTTTCACATTAATGCGGACAGAAAAGTAGCTACCATGCATTTAATGTGGCAGCTGCAACCTCACCCTTGGCATCCTACGCTTTCTTCCTTCTTACAGGCTTGTGGGACTCATCCTTGTTACTAGGGCTCGTTGAGGTGGATCCTTCTAGCAGGCAGAGTGCATGTTTGAGCCATATTTAGTACGTCAAAGGAAACATTTCTCCTCGGACCGCCTTTTAAACATCTTCAGGCCCACAAGAATTGGGCCGGGAGCCCTTTTTGGCACCCAAGCCTTCTCCTCGGCCGTGGTCGAATTCCCCATACGGAACCCAAGGCGCATTGTATGATCTTGGGCCTTTGCCCCTACAGTTAGCATTGGAGTTCAAATCCTAATAACAACTTATTTTAGTTTTTTTTATTTTTTATTTTTTTTCTTCAAAAAACTATATTTTAAATTTCAACTAAACAAATATGTTTTTTATTTAAAAAATATAAGAATTTTTTTTTTCATATTTACAAAAAAAAGTTTTTGAAAATAAAAAACAAAAACTATTACCAAACATAGCCTAATTGTTGGGTTCTATTTTTCTTTTCTAGCTGAAAAATTGTTGGGTCTACTTATTTCTTCTACTCCAGCTTTTGGTTGAATTAATTTAATTATCCAGTCATTTAAGACCACTAAATATATATCTGCTGGTGGTTATGTGCCAAGACAGTATCATAACCTCAAAAAAAAAGAATGTCTTGTGGTTTTTTTTTTTTAAAAAAAAAAAAAAAAAATTAAAATCCTGGATTAAAATGGTATTGTTACTTAGGCTGTGTTTGGTTCGCGTAAAATCATTTCCGGAAAATATGCTATTTTCCGGAAATGCTATTTTCCAGAAAGGAAAATGTTTTCATGTGTTTGGCTGTCACAAAATTTATTTTACGGAAAATTAATTTTGGTGTTTGGTTCGTTTAATCAGTTTACCAGAAAATACATCAAATCCGGCGAAACGCTCGTCCGACGAGCGGCCGACGAGCGTCCGACGAGCGGCCGACGAGCGGCGCTCGTCGATCGCGATCGTCGATCGCGTCGCTCGATCGACGATCGCGATCGTCGATCGCGCCGCTCGTCGGCGCGATCGTCCCTCTCTCTCTCTCTGATCTGGGCTCTCTTTTCTCTCTCGCGCGATCGTCCCTCTCTCTCTCTCTTTTTCCGGATTTCATTTGAAGTGAAAATGAAGACAGAATTCATTTTCCGTGGTCAAGGCTTCAAATTTCGGTCAACCGGAATTCGATTTCCGGAAAATAACGTTTTCCGTCACAGCCAAACGCCCCATTTTCCGGAAATTGATTTCCGGAATTCGTTTGAAGTCGAATCAAACACAGCCTTAACGGCAAATTATTACCGAATTTGAATGAAAAGACTGAATTGACTCATTTTAATTTAACAAAGTGGATTCCCTAAAAAAAAAATTTTTAAAAAAGGTTAACAACGTGAAGAATTAAATTGAACAAAAAAAGACCACTGAAAGCAAAATGGACTTAATTGAAATTTAACCCCTTTTTTTTATTATTATATTTTTTTATGGATATAGTTATAACTATTTCTAACATCGCCAATGTGTGTGTGGAGGTTAGTGATTGTTGGTTGGAGTGGCATTGGTGGGTTATTGATGCCACTCCACACTCCACAATGGCACTTGTTGGAAAACATAGGCGGAACCACGGAGGTGAATGGTGGCGGATAAGGGTGACTTTTCAATTGTTTGAGACTATTTGGGCATAGGAAGAGGAAAGAATTATGTGTCTTATTTGGTAATTGTTGAGTTGGTGATTATGCGGTATTTTAATTAAGTTGACGTTCTTTTATTAAACTATCTTTTTTTGAGAGAGTTTTAACCTATGACATCCGCTTCTGATGATAGTTTTTTAGTATCAGAGTAAGACATCAATAAGTTTTTGGTATAGACAGGGATTGAATTCTAAATAACTTATTTAACTATTAGAGACTTTACTAATTGAGTGAACTGAAACTCACCTTTTATTGGACTATCTCGTCACATTGCGGGGGTTGCATATTCACCGATTGAAGTTAATATGCTCCCAAAAAAAGCCCACATAGGTGGGACAGAAAATCCAGGTAATAGAGGTTTTGCACTTGTCGTTTGGGCCAGCCTAGGCCCTTATCGTTAAGGCAAACTATGCACACGCCCTTCGGTCCAACTAGTCTGCACGTTGTTTAGGCCAGCCCATACTAGTGCCTTTCGGTCAAAGTTGTTTGGGCCAAGCCTTTATTTGAACTATACAGTACACAGAGTTAAATCTTCTCTAAGTTTGACCAATCCACCTAAACCTTTAATTTCAGAAACGTACCAAACCCATCACTGGCCGCCCACACCGTTAGGATTGGAGGCATTTATAAGATTTCAATGCCCTCTGTACTTGGTGCTACGTACTAGGCCTCTATAGTCTAAACCATATCTAAAGCAAGTCAATGGGACCATGGAGGAAACCTTTTAATTGATCTATTCCTGCAAGTCTACAACTCTACATAAATGATAAAACTTTTCTCACAATTTCGCTGGTAAGCTGTGCCAACTGCCAAAAGTTTCCTAGTGCAACTGACAATTCATGCCATTTCTAGTAAAAACGTGGTTCAAATGCTTTCTCAAGTCTCACCCATTGTAATTATTTAAATGTTAACGAGTGTTCTTAGGACACTTGTTAAGAATCCAGTTAAAAAAAGTTTTTATGGGAAAAGAAAAAAAAGTAATTAATGTTTTGACAATTTTTTTCATTTTCTATAAAAGTGATGTCAAATTTTTCTTTAATTGAATTATTAACCAGTGCCCTAAGGGGGGCATTCGTTAGCATTTCCCTTTAATTATATATATATATATAAACAAAGGAGTTAGTAGTAAGTTAATGTGAAAATCAAACTTGCTTGTTCAACAAATTGTGAAAAATATTATGAAAAGTTGATGTGCTTGCATAGTCTTTTAACCAATCCTTCATACAAACTTTCTTGCTTTTGTGTCAACTAGGTACCTATTTGTTATTTTATTAACCTAGAGGGCATGGGCGTCGCCTCTGGATCTTGGAACACTAATTGTTGGGTTCTATTTTTATTTTCTAGTTGAATAATTGCTGGGTCTACCTATTTCTTCTACTTCAGCTTTTGGTTGAATTAATTTAATTCTCCAATCATTTAAGACCATTAAATATATATCTGCTGGTGGTTATGTGCCAAGACAATATCATAACCTCAAAAAAAAAGTAGGGTAAATTGTAAATTACACCCTTGAAGTTTTGGGTTGACTGGATTTTACATCCCAAAGTTTTAGAAACTTGATTTTACACCCTAAAGTTTAGTTTCGTTAGCAATTCACACCCTTCGATTAGTTTTCGCTGTTAAGTGATACATGTGCATGCTCACTTGTTTTATTTTTGCCAAATCAGCCCCAAAACCATGTCATTTCTATAATAAAAAAAATATAAACTTACTTGGCACTATACAAATGGTACCGTTTTGCCTAAGCTAAAACACAAAAAATCCATTCCTAAAACTACACCGTTTCAGCCTAATTCTAAAATCTCAAATTAGTCACTCGTATCATCAGCTATTCCTAAATCTCTGGGCAAGCCTCATCGTGAACCTATCCACCTGAAAAGTATCGACGATAGTGGCTCATTGTGAACCCTCCCAGCAGTAGCGGCCTCATCGTGAACCTGACAAACTTCCTCGGCTCCTGTGAACCTCAACCATCAGCCCAGCGGTGACCACAACAACGGCCACAACAATGGTGAGGTTTGATCACTGTTTGATATGATATGGTTTAGGCTATTTTCATAGCTATTGATGATTTTTCATAATTCTTTTTTTCTTTTTTATAATTAAGTTTTGATTACTGTTTTTATTCACTATTACATACCTGTGTAAAAGATTATAATGATGACTGTAAGTTCTAAACTAATTATGGTGTAGGAAAGCTCGCATTGTGTCGACTTGAGATTAGGTTGTTAAGCACTTGGATTATTGTTGAATGGTAAGGCAAACCCATGATTTTTGATTGGTTAGGCAAACCCATGAGTGTTGACTTGAGTTCTAAACTAATTCATGTGTTAAGAACTTGGATTATTGCTGATTGGTTAGGCAAACCCATGATTGTTCTATTGTGTAGATGATTTCAACATCTAATAGATTTCCATATTGGAATGAGATCTTATTATTATTATTATTATTATTATTATTATTTTATACAAATGATTGGTTTTTTTTTACACCTAATAGATGATTGGTTTTTTTTTACACCTAATAGATGATTGGTTTTTTTACGATGAGCCGCTGCCGCCGGTACCTTTTAGGTGGATGGGTTCATGATGAGGCTTGCTCAGACATTTGGGAATAGCTGATGATACAAGTGATTGATTTGAGATTTTAAAATTAGGCTGAAACGGTGTAGTTTTAGGAATGAATTTTTTGTGTTTTAGCTTGGGCAAAACGGTACCATTTGTATAGTGCCAAGTAAGTTTATATATATATATATATATATATATTTATAGAAATGACATGGTTTTGGGGCTGATTTGGCAAGAATAAAACAAGTCAGCATGCACATTTGTCACTTAACAGCAGAAACTAACTGTAGGGTGTGAATTGTTAACGGAACTAAACTTCAGGGTGTAAAATCAAGTTTCTGAAACTTTGGGGTATAAAATCCAGTCAATCCCAAACTTTAGGGGTGTAATTTGCAATTTACTCAAAAAAGAATATGTCTTGTATTTTTTTTAAAAAATAAATAAAATAAATTCCTGGATTAAAATGGTATTGTTACTTGTAGGGCCGGGGAGCTTATGATCCGGTCCACGCTCTATCCGAGCTCAGGGCCCGTGCCGAGGAGGTAGTGTGCCGAGGACGAGTGATCAAAGGCCGAGGGGTTAAGGAGAACAGCTGAGGACGATCCTATCCTCGACACTCCAAGACTTTGATGAGAAGAGCAACGTCTTAGTGAAGGCCATCCCCAAATAGTCCCCTGAAGGGGATGTGAGTGGAATAGGGCCCATGTGGAGGTACGATGCAAAATAGGTTCAGGAAAAATACGTCCCCTCCGCATTAAATGCACCGGCCAACGTCCTGATCATGTTAATGAGAAAAGACGCTTGGACGGTGTAACTTCGATCCTCGCAACTAATAGAAAGTAAGAGGAGACAGCTAATGGGACATGTACAGAAGTAAGCACCTACCTGGCCAACAAGTGGAGGGCTAGGATCAACCAAGAAGGACTATATAATGTAAAAGTTAGTGCACAAAAAGGGGGCTGGGAAAAATGGCCAAAAACCAAAACCTCCCAGCTCGCCTCTAGGAGAAAGACTCCTAGGGTGAAAATAACTTAATCATGTATGAACACCATGAAAAACCCACCGTCTGGTGATTAAGGCCTAGTCTTTCAAACCCACGCTCTACAAATGATATTGTTTGGGCCTTTTTATGTACGAACCCAACACTGTTACGGGTGGTTACGGATCTTGTCTTTACAATTGGCGCCGTCTGTGGGAAGGCTTGTGTGTTGGCATAGACGGTAGGTCGAGACAAGTTCCTTTGTCATTGCTAACAGCTGGTTATAGAGTTCTAATGTAAAGTTCCACTAGGGGCTATAATTCTTGACTAAGGGCTGCGCTTTGTAGCGTCAAGCGCATGAATGGTTTTAGGGGCTTAGCCGAGGAGCTAATTCCCCTAAAGCCAAGGACTCATATCAATATCTATCAAGTTTTGGACAGAATCAAGGCATTGCATGATCCTCGGACTTAAGCCTATGGGGAAACCAAATACTTATCAAAATCAAGTTTTGGACAGAACCAAGGCATTGCATGGTCCTCGGACTCAAGCCTAGGGGGAAACCAACTACTTATCAATATCTACCAAGTTTGGACAGAACCAAGGTATTGTATGGTCCTCGGACTCAAGCCTATGGGGAAACCAAATACTTATCAAAATCAAGTTTTGGACAGAACCAAGGCATTACATGGTCCTCGGACTCAAGCCTATGGGGAAACCAAATACTTATCAATATCTATCAAGTTTTGGACAGAACCAAGGCATTGCAAGGTCATCGGACTCAAGCTTAGGGGGAAACCAACTACTTATCAATATCTACCAAGTTTTGGATAGAACCAAGGTATTGTATGGTCCTCGGACTCAAACCTATGGGGAAACCAACTACTTATCAAAATCAAGTTTTGGATAGAACCAAGGCATTGCATGGTCCTCGGACTCAAGTTTATGGGGAAACCAACTACTTTAAAGAAACCTGGGCTCTAAGCAGGACTTAGCGATTACACGTGACATCTAAAATGATGCCTATATCTTCGTTGAATAAGGGTTAGAAATGAGTCCAAGGCTCTGCGAGTGCAGGTAAGCTAGGGTTTTGAAACATGATGTTAAAATGTATCGCATGCGCAAGTATTCAAACGTGTTAAGATAAATTAGTTCAGAATTCATAAACAATAGTAAGTATCGACAAGGGCAACTAACAAGTAACTAAAAGGAAAAAGGAAGAAAAAGATTTCATATATATACATATTCAACAGGTTCAAACTACCAATAGATTACAAAGTTTTCAAAATGAAAAAGAGACAAGTTAATCGTTAAACTGAAAACAAATACGAAGCCTAGCCAGGGTTTCTATTTCTTTAGTTTTGCGTCGGCCACATCCTGGGATGGCGGAGCGGAATCAGCTTCGGCGCCCTGGAGGGTAGCCCCTTCTGGGGAAGGCTGAATAGGGTCAGGATCGGTACTCTTGGGGACCACAGCAAGGGGAATTGCTTGTGGGGGCTGAGCAAGTGTGGCTGGCTCCTCAGCATTAGGCATCTGAGTGCTAACCACGGGCTCAGTGACCTCTGTATGTGCCCCAGGATCTGTATGTTGAGATATTTCTATCACATCCTGAAGTTCTCCCTCTTTGAGCATCTTGCCAGGAGAGCCACCGACCTGTAAGTCTTCCGACTGAGTGACCCCTTCCTCGGGTTGGTCACCCATAGCCACGGAGCTGGAGGAAGTGGCCTTGCGGATGGCTGTAGGGTAGAATATGTTCTCCGCCTTCCACAAATCGGATGAAACATTCACCCCAGCTCGCTTCAATGCCTCTTCCCAAACCTGGGAGCAATAAAGCCTGCATACTCCAGGAATCTGGGCTTTAAGGATGGCTTGGGTTTCAGCTACCCCCGCATTATAACCATCATTCTCGGCCGTTTCCTTGGCAACCTTAGCCTCATTTCTGGCAAACTCGGCCTCCCGCTTGGCCCTTAGGGCTTCATCACGGGCATACTCCGCCACACCTTTATCATGCTCGGCCGCGGCCAGCTTCTTATTTAAACCCTCGATAAGATCTTTAGCTATTTGCAACTGATCCTCGGCTTCAAGTAGACGCTTTGTTTGGTCATCGGCTTGTTTTTGGGCGCTAGCTAGGCCCGCCGAGGCGCTATCTGTTTCACGGATAGCAACTATTAGGTTAGCCTTGGCCTTGGTGAGTTCATCCTCAGAGGCTTGGAGAGTCTTCGAGGCCGTTATGCGCTTGGTGCGTTCATTCTCGGCTGCCTTACTCTTATTGTTCACCTCTTCCTCCATCCTATAGGTGGCCTGGAGAGCTTGGCAGGGGAGATAAACGCATAGTTAATGACAAACTAGGAGCGAGAATTAATAAAGTTTTAGGTTTTAAGAAACCTTACCATGCCCAAGTACCTCTTAGTACTGAGGAAGACCTCCTGCATCCTCATTTTCCTCAGACCATCCATGTCAGTAGGAAGTAGCATGGTTCTCCCTAGTGCATCTGCCACGTAGCCACCCTCGCCATCTTCAAGGTCCTTCATGGATGCAGTTTCCAGTAACGGACCCCCGTGAAGCATTGGGGCAGGAAGCCAGGCGCTTGGCGAGGACTGGGCCTCGATCCCCTTTCCCTTGCTTGAAAGGATTGGACTTCAGTTTCTTTACCCTTGCTGTGGTGTCCAATCTTTAGTTGTTTTGTGCGCGGAGCCTCCTCCTTCTCCTTAAAAGGTAGGGATTTTCCCCTGTCCATGGTTTCCTTGCCCTTGGGGCTCCTCTTTCTCTTTGAATCAATGCCTTCCGGCCGAGGAGGCAGAGCTGGTTGGGAGGAAGCAGGAAGTTTGGGGCGAGGGGATTGTGGCTGTGACTTGGTGGAAAATGACCTAGTCTGGACAATCTGGGGCTGAGGTGGTGGGGAAGGAGCATGGGGTTGTGGCGTTCCCTATATCATTAGGAGGATCCTCGGATTGGTGGGCTTGGTCAAATATCCCAAAACCTTCCTCGGGCCGGTCTAGCTCGCCTTCGTCCTCTGCTACTTGATGAGACGAGGAGGGGCCCACCGGTGGGTTGTTCTCGGGGACAGATGGTTCCTAGGAGATTGAAAATCCTGTTTCGACCACGGTAATTTTTGGAAGCCAAGGACGGCTGGCGCTGATCACGTGCCTTGCGTCCGCAAATGACTTCTGAACAGGAAGGTACCCTAGTATTTTGTGAGCTACTCGGATTTGACCATCTCCGTCATTTACAAAAACTACCGCTTGTAAGACGGTCTCCAAATCCGCCCGGTTGACTAAGTGAAAATGCCGTTGGTAGGCATGTAGATCTACAAAAAGAAAAACACGCATGCATGGTTAGTTACCGAACAACATCAGATTAGAATGGCGTGAAGGCTCATCGTCCTTCCATTCCCAGTATCCCAACTGGTTCTCCTTCTACTACGGGGCACGGATCGCCATCGTGCCATTCACCAGAGATGATAAGGAAATTCTTGTTTAATCCCTTGTTGGAGTCAGGGAGGCATTGGATTAATCGAACCCTTTCGTCCCTTGACTTCATGTAAAAGGTTTTCCCCTTCAACTTTTGGAGATTATAGCACCAGTTCACATCATGGTGGGTCAGTCTTAACCCCATCTTCTTGTTTAAAGCGTCCACGCAACCCAGAATCCTAAAAACGTTGCCGGCGCATTGGGTGGGGGCTAATCGGAAGTGCCTGAGGTAACCCCTCATTACCGGCCCCGTAGGGATTCTCATACCCCCCTCTACAAAGGCGAGGACGGGAATTATTACCGCGCCCGTTTCCCTCTTATAATGCCATTCCCCTATCTTACAATGCCTCAGACTTACGTTGGGAGGAATCCTATAATTGACGATGAACTTATTCATCGCCTCTTCAGTATCTACTAATTTCCTCAGTCTCAATTTAGCCATCTCTATGATTTTCTAAAAAAACCCAACCCGTGACGGGAGAAGAAAGGGAAACAACGAAAAACAAACCCAGAAAAGAAAAAGCACGAGTTAATGGAGGTAGGGAACTTACATAAAAGAGGAAATGCGCTTCGGATAGGCTTTTTGTGCTGGAGATAGACTTGAATTTGGACGAAAATTCAGATGAACCCAGGATATACGCGCTAGAACTCTTAAGTGCAAAACTGAAGAGACAGATCCGTTCCAAAAAATCTCTTATACTTTCTAGGGTAACTGCACAAATTTTCCCGCCCATAAAGACCAAGGGATCACGACCATTCAATCTTCATCATGCCGTAGAATGTGGGAAATACAAAGCCGCCCGTATTTAATGAGGCCACGTTTCGCCTTCCAAGGGCTCTAGGAACGTACCTAGGGCAGATAAAAAGTCTCGGGAACCGATAGGTGACAAGGATGGACAGATATTGGTAGATATATGATGTCATCAAAACCCTCCTATCCGTCTGAGAAGTCGGATAGTAGGATTTTGAGGGGCTATTGTAGGGCCGGGGAGCTTATGATTCGGCCCACGCTCTATCCGGGCTCAAGGCCCGTGCCGAGGAGGTAGTGTGCCGAGGACGAGTGATCAAAGGCCAAGGGGTTAAGGGGAACAGCTAAGGATGACCCTATCCTCGGCACTCCAAGACTTTGATGAGAAGAGCAACGTTTTAGTGAAGGTCATCCCCAAATAGTCCCCTGAAGGGGATGTGAGTGGAATAGGGCTCACATGGAGGTACGGTGCAAAATAGGTTCAGGGAAAATACGTCCCCTCCGCATTAAATGCACCGGCCAACGTCCTGATCATGTTAATGAGAAAAGACGCTTGGACGTTGTAACTTCGATCCTCGCAACTAATAGAAAGTAAAAGGGGACAGCTGATGGGACAGGTACAGAAGTAAGCACCTGCCTGACCAACAAGTGGAGGGTTAGGATCAACTAAGAAGGACTATATAATGTAAAAGTTAGTGCACAAAAAGGGGGTTGGGAAAAATGGCAAAAAACTAGAGCCTCCCAGCCCGCCTCCAGGAGAAAGACTCCTAGGGCGAAAATAACTTAATCATGCACGAACACAATGAAAAACCCACCGTCTGGTAACTGAGGCCTAGCCTTTCAAACCCAACACTGTTACGGGTCGTTACGAATCTTGTCCTTACATTACTTAACGGCAAATAATATCCGAATTTGAATGAAAAGACTGAATTGACTCATTTTAATTTAACAGAGTGAATTCCCTAAAAAAAAAAAAAAGTTAACAACTTGAAGAATTAAATTGAACAAAAAAAAGACCACTGAAAGCAAAATGGACTTAATTGAAATTTAACATTTTTTTTTTTGGATATAACTATAACTATTTCTAACATCGCCAATTGTTAGCAGTTATCATTTTTTTTCCTCACTATAAAAAGTTCAAGAGATACAACATTTTTTTTTAATATATAATTTTGATATGGTCAATCATAATTAATGTATAATAAAAATAATATCAATAATGGAAATGACTTGAATCCAATCAAAATAGATTATATAAATAAGAGTTTTCGCAAAAAGTTTAAGAACTTTTATTCATTCTACAATTTTTCAATACAATTGAGGCCATCAAGATAGTGGCGGCTCCAGGAATGTTTTCTAGGGTGGTCATTAAAGAATATTTAATAAAGAAGATAGTTATATCTCATTATCAATGTGGCAAGCTATATTCCTTTCAAAATTTTAGTTAAATAAAATTTTTCTTTTTGTTTGTAAAAGCCCAATATATTGTTAAAAGGACTAAAGTTTGACTACAAACTTAGTTGTAGCCTAAGACTACAACTTTCACTAAACAAATTAACATGACTACATATTTTGAAAATTTAACCGTTGAATTGTATGTTTTTTATGTTCTTAAAACACATCCCAAGTTTCATGTCAATCGGATGTTATTTACTATTTGATTCGAAAACTTATTTTTTGCGTATAATTTTAGACTTCAAAAACTAGAAAATTAAACATTTGATTGATGGCATAAGCTATTGATTTTTAACTTTCTTGAAGTTTTGCAAGTATAGAGGATATAAGAAAAAAATGCAATCGAATTGTGGAATTGTTAAAATTTATATCCAACAAAAAAAAAAAATATTGAGTGGAGTTGTTAGCTTTAATTTATAACCAAATTTGTTGCTAAATTTTGTCCAAAATTTAATTATATTGGGCTTAAAAAAATTTAGGATGGTCACACATTTTTTATAAAGTAAAAAAATATAAAAATTTTAAATTTTATATATAATAATTTTTTTTTTTTCAGGGTGGTTCTGTGACTACCTGACCCAAACGTGGAGCCGCCAGTGCATAGAGAAAGTTGACAATACGTTTGGTTGTACTTGTACTGTACACACTGGTTTCGCCGTTTTAACTCAAAATCAAAATCCTGGTGAACTAGAAGTACTTGGATATGGACCTTTGGGCCTTTCAACTTTGCTCGTTAGATTTTTTAGTGGCTGCGTCTGTTTGGTACATGTATTTATATATATATTTTTAGTTTTTTAATAACATTATACTTTATATATATTTTTATATATTTTTTTATTTATACTTATTTTTTAAAAAATAAAAAATTATTATTTAAATACACGTACCAACTAGAACCTAACATTTGATACGGATTTTTTTTCAGAGGGAACTCGTACACAATATATCAGATGTGACCGGGCATAGCTTATTGTCGCTGACTTTTAGAAGTGTGATTTACTTTTTTTTATTTTTTATTATTGTTTTTAATTAAGGTCCAAGCTAACGTGGCCAAACGGGACAAGATGAAAGTAGTTTTTTTTTGACAAGATGAAAGTGGTTGAGTTGTTCAATTCTCGTTCCTTTCATTTCTGTTATAGTTTGGTATTGGAAAAGGACTTTGTTATCAGCTTCGAATAATTGCTTGAATTTTCGGGACAATTGAATAAGTAGTGAGTCTAGTGACTCACAAGGAGGAAAAAAGAAAAAAGAAAAAAAAGAAACAAGCTTTACCAATTTGTGGGTTTGTTGTGTTTATATTAAGTAAGGTACAAGCAGTGCTTTGCTTGAATCATAGTAATCAATCAATGTTTATTTCTTAATTCTCTCTTAAGTTTCCCTGAAATTTCCGTTCAAATGACCTTGGGTTACTTGAAGATTAGTTTATAGCAAACCAAAGGTATTTGAACTTGAGCTACTTCCCCTTTTTAATGAGCCTAAAAATCCATATAGGGGAAGGGACACAGATAATGATGGATCTTTTCATTTTTTTGCTATATAGATAACGATGGATCACTTGTGAGGATAGGAATAATAAAATCTTGAGAGAGAGAGAGGTTCTATACATTGTGAATCATGTTTTTTTTTTTGTGTACATTTTAAGTTTTCTAACTAATTTCTTAATAGTTGAATTTATTAGTTGTATAATTAATATTGAAGCATTTAAAAGCATATCAGTAAGTCATAAATTTGAGACTTAGAACTCAAATGGATTAATTTTGTTGATTCTTAAAAGAAGAAGAAGATTAATTTGATTAAGGCGTAAGAGATGAGGTCATAGTCTCTAATTCACTAAGCGAATATGATCAAACAGAATATTGATCATTATAAAAGATAAAGATAATGAAGAAAAGTACCCATATAATTCCTAGCAACCTTTTGAATTTTTTGTCATATAGCTTTCTATGATGTTTCCACATGCTACCTCAATAAAACCATCAAATACACTTTTGTTCCGTTAAGTAATAGACATCAGCTTTTCCTTTTCGCAAAAAAGAGATGCTAATTGATACTGCTAAACCTTCATCTTGAGTGTGAACTCTAAGAATCTATTCTTTTTTTTTGGATCAGACAGATCATAACATGAATTTGTTCAAAGTTGTACAATTTCGCACCCACCATAACAACCAATGAAAATGAAAACCAAAGAAAAAAACAGTAAACAACCTAATTAAAGAAAATAAAAACAATAAAGGATTTCTGCTCTTCAGTCAATTTTTTCCTTTCATTTTATTTTATAACGACTTGTCATGTACATTTAATTTTCTTGTTAAGATTCTGAAAAGTCAGTAACAAACTCACCCAACTATGTTAATTGCTCTTTCATGATTCATCCTCGCCTGTCTAATCCTAACCAAAAAAAAAAAAAAATTACATCCTTCCATTCCAAGAGACTTTGAGCTTTGAACTTGGTTGCTATCACTCAGTTGTATTTGTAGCCATCCATTCTTTTAGAGAACTAGACAAAGCCGCTAGGCTCTAGAAATGATCTATCACCCTTACTTGTGCTTTAAGATTTTTGTACAACTTCAAGACTTAAACCAGTTTATTTTTCCTTTTGAAAAAGGTTATAATTTTGCTGATATTGACAAGTATTCAATTTTCGGATATAAGGATTACAACTAGCTGTCACCAATGTTGATGTGATCTTATTTATTTTTTTGCCAACAGTTAATTGAATCATTATATTCTATACAAGATCACCCAGTTTGGATCCAAATGCCAACTAGCCTAAAGGTCATTTATCGTTGTAATGTTGATGTGATAATTTCATGAAAAAGAATGCCAAATTCTATAGTTACAGCAAGTATATTTTTATTTATCTTTGGAATGTTTCAATTGTGTGGTCTCCATCAATCATAGACAAAACCCTACCTTCTTCCTTTTTTCTGTTTCTTTCTCCTTGGAAGGGAGTGTAGGCGCATTTAACAAAGGGACTCTAGCCTTGAACATTATTTTCCTTTTGGTCACCGTGATTTACTATAATGGGAAATTTCGTTTTCCCCTGTCGGATGTGAATTTTATGATTATGTATTTCCATCTCTTTCCAACTTTTTGATGATCACACGCAGCATTACTGTGAAAATAGATTAAAGAAAAAGGCTCTTTGTTAGCGCCTAATAACATTTCAGTGATCACCAAGTTAGCATTTCAGGAGGAATAATATTAGAGACATTCAATTTTTCACTATCTTATTTACATTATTAGTTAATACGATAATTATAATTAGAACAAAAGCAATTTCACATGAGTCCGTTATTGTTACTACTTTTCTTAACAACAATCACAACATGTTAATTACGTCCATAGTTGTGAAATTTTAAAATCAATTTTGTCTTTAGATTTATTGCTTTAGAGGAAGCTGATCCAAAACCACCTCAATAGATCCCAATCAAATATCACCATGAATAAATCATTAGCGGGTGAGATAGAAAATTGAGCATCCTGGGTCTTGTTTGGTTTATCAAACATACAAAACGTGCATGACAAAAATGCCAATAAAACATTTCCTATAGACCATTCGTATCTATTTGTTTAGTGACGGGCTACCTAATTCTTGTGTAATTTTATCGATCTAATTTATCTGTGTTTTAAGTATCCCCAACTGAATGGCTGTTGGACCCAATCAAATTTCCTTTTGTATTATTTATATATATATATAAGGTTGCCACCTAATAAAAACATATATATTTCTGTACTCATTTTTCCTTTCAAAGGAGACTTGATTTAGTCGGTGGTTATGGTCCACCCAGTGTAAAGCAAACTTGTACACCTCTCCCATGTCTTAATTTGTGTATGTATGTTCAACCAACCGATCATCCTTACCCGTTTGGGCCATCATGGTACTCTTAGGTGGGTTCACATGTGAACAGCTTCGTCTAGTCTTTGTAGTTTGTACGTAGATTTCAGTCATTAATCATGAGATCTATAACCAAAAATAAATAAATATATGAGAAATGGTCAATAGTCTAATACTTCGTTAGCCATTTTTATTTGACTTTATTTGACTATCCCCATCAAACAAGTAATTGTTGGTATTGGTTATGCGCTTATTTGTTTCAAAGTAGACAAAAATACAAAAAATAAAAAAATGAATTAAATTATTTTCATTTTAAAAAAAAGCCAAGCCAAAGAGATCCCAAAATAATAATGTACCAATGAGATGGTGTTACATATAATTGGTGGACCCACTTGATGCGTGGGGAAGAAAACTTATAACTTAGAAGGATACTGGTCCATAAAGGGATCGGAGCAATTAATTTGCAGGACTTTAACCACACAAGGGCCAATTTGCATTGGTTTGGTTTGATAATGGATCTAATAATTGAAACTAGATATGAACCCAAACGATATAGTTTTTTTTTTTTGGGCATCGGCAAATGATTTAGTTCTTGAACAAGGGTTGGTTATTTATAGATTATTTGAGTTGTTTATTTGTATTGAAGAAACTATTAGGATATATAAATGATTTGGACACTTAGATTAAGAAATTAGTTAATTAAGTGGTTTTAAAAAACTGATTAAATTGTGTTTAGGACATTTATTTCTGGAAATATGTCTTGAGGTTTAAGAAATTGGCTGAGTTGTATAAAGGAAGGATATTCAAATGAACTATTTTAAGGACATAAAAACAGGAAAATAAGCAGAGATTGAAGAAGAAGAAAAATCTTGTGATTAACTTAATTTAATTGGTTTATTTTATTAAGAATGAAAAAAAATTAACGAATACTTTAAAGGCATTAGTTTACGAAATAGTTAGAAAAAAAATTTAAGAAAAAAAATTATATTGATTACTTTTTATATTTTTCATGAAAATAATATTAAAACTTTCATAAAATGGTTTATTAATATTTGTCTTAAATGTAACCGTTAACGGGACTCTTTTAAGAAAATAATAAGTTTAAAAATATGATTTTATTTTATTTTTATAAAAATTAAACTTTAGAAGGTTGTATTTAGTATGATCCTACACATAATTTGCTTTGGTTTTGAATAAAAAAAAAAAAAAAAATTAGAACCAAAAATTGGCACGGTTCTTTTATTTTTTCACCTACCCTAGCGAGAATTGAACCAATCGGAACCCCCAGTTGCCACTTGCCACTGCCTCATCAAAGAAAACTTATTTGAAGTACTTTTCCCATAAAGGAGTGGACTCTAGGCACTGCTTTTTCATTTGTCGCTGCTTTTTCTATTTCCACAATTCTAAGGAACAGGACAAGTTGGACTAATGCAAGAATAATGAACTATCCCTTTCTCTAAGCCTTCTATCACATATCAAAGTCACCCCATCGATTAAGAGAGGCCAAGTTAATAGAAAATGTATATTTTCACTCAGAAAAAGATAAGTAAAAAACGTACGTGAATTAATGTGTTTTGCAAGGGACTAAGGGTGTGGCCTTACATATGTAACCTAGGCTTAGTATTTTTATTTTCAATGGTAATATTGATTGTCAACATTAGAGTGCTCCATGACTACATATCTTTCTTGGCTTTCTTTTCTCATATGAAAAGAAAAAAAAAATAATTCACTCGTTTTCATACGTATATTGAGATACACATGCAAAATATGAGCATCAAATTAACGGTACTTTTAATTATTAAGTTATTCTAAAAGCAGTGAAACAAATTTGCCGCAAATTCTCACGTAATAATGATGCTTTTGTTGAAAAGATTCAACCCCAAAAGAAAGAAGGCTTGTCAAGCAAGCGTTTAATGAAATTATGCACTAAATTTGATAGGCCAGTGGGTGCAACAACTCTTTTTAGGGTTGAACTAAGTTAGCCCGGGAATCTGAGCATTTTTTTCCAATCAAAACCTAATCTGCCAACCTCAAACAACTTTCTCTCTCCTATAACCTATTATAAAAGGAGCCTCTTGTCCCTCACTACTCCTCACTGCAATTATCACCTCAAGCATCATTAGTCATACAAAGCCTTCGAAGAGATGGAAGCCCCCAAGAACTTTTTTGCCAATTCTCAATGCTCTTTCATCATCTTTGGCATTTTTCTTCTCTTTGCTTCTTCGGCAATGACTTTGGCAGATCCCATTACTCACCAACACGAATTTGTTGTATGTCTTCCTCTTCTATATCTCTTTCTGTTTTTCACTTTTTTTTTTTTGTTGCTTCTTCTTTTTCTTCCTTTTGAATGCTAACTAGTGTTTGGCATGAAATAGATTCAAGCAACACCAGTGAAGAGGCTGTGCAAAACCCAGAACGCCATCACGGTGAATGGGCAATATCCAGGTCCAACCTTGGAAGTGAATAATGGTGACACTGTGGTTGTCAAAGTCACTAACAAAGCTCAATACAATGTCACCATTCACTGGTAATTACATGCATTATTGAGTATTGAAAATCCATACATGAAATTTCTCATCTCTTATTAAGGATTTGTTTGGGATCCACTTATTTTGTTGAAACTGAAAATTTTTTGTTGAAAGTACTGTAGATAAATGTAAAAGTTAACTGAAATAATAGAATAGGACTTATAAATAATACTAAAAAGTGTAGTGGGCCTATAAATAGTAGCAAAAATAAGTTGAATAGTAAAATAAGTTATCCAAATGCGACCTAAGTTATTATTGTAACTGTTGAATAAAAAAACAAAAAAATCTTTATGCATGGGACATGCATGCATATATGGTCACATTACATAGAAAAATCCTCCTTGGAAAATTTTCTTTTACTTTACTATTCTTTTTATAAAATTAATATTTAAATAATTTATATTTTCTAGGCATGGTATTCGACAAATGAGAACAGGATGGGCAGATGGACCAGAATTTGTGACTCAGTGCCCAATTCGGCCAGGAGGGAGTTACACATATCGTTTCACAATTCAAGGACAAGAAGGGACATTGTGGTGGCATGCTCATAGCTCATGGCTTAGAGCCACTGTTTATGGAGCTCTAATCATTCATCCTAAAGAAGGAGCTTCATACCCATTCACTAAGCCAAAGCGTGAAACAGCTCTTCTTCTTGGTAATTAAATTGACGCTCCTTTATTTCACAAATACCACTTGATTTCTCTCTTTTTCCTTTTTGGCATTAAATTTTTTTTTTTTTTAAAGTGACAATTTTAATTGTTATGATGACATAGTGTGGAAACAAGATCTTGGTTTTGAAAATTATGATTGTAATAATGATGAACTACGTAGGTATCTAATTAACGGTGATAATAATTAACTTTGATTGTTAGGTGAATGGTGGAATGCAAATCCCATCGATGTTGTGAGAGAGGCAACTAGAACAGGAGCTGCTCCAAACGTGTCAGATGCATACACCATCAATGGTCAACCTGGTGATCTTTACAATTGCTCCAGCAAAGGTTTGCTTCTAAGAATGAATCTTTTAATAAATTAATTAGTTATCATTTCTATCTTATAAACCATTGTATAATATTTTAGGTGATATTCATGACACCCCCACATGATAAGCAATCAAAGCTAGTAAAGAACCAATAATATGACACTGAAAAATGTGTATACTCTCCGCACATAGGTGACAATTTATGGACTGCCTTTAATTTGTAAACTACCAAAAATAAAGTAATAATATTTTTTTTTGGGTAGAAATAAACTAATAATAATTACAACTGTACGACAATGACAATGAGAAAATTATTGTAATACATTAAATTGCGTAGATACTCTTTTGCTTCAATTTATTTTTTTTGGTCATCAATTACTATCTAGATTTTTTTTCCCTTGTTAATTGGGCCTAGCGACTTGGCTTGGACATGGGCCACTAGTCTTTAAAAAAAAAAAAAAAAAAAAAAAAAAAAATTCTGATTATCCGCCAAGGTTTTATTTTGGTTGGTAAATTGATACAAAAATTTATCATATGCATGATTATTCTATCTTGATTTCAAACGATATGACCTGCATGACTTGATAGCCTATGCAGACATTTTCATAGTCTAAGCTTTTTTGTAGTGAAATTGACAATTGTTTCATCATATGCATGGCTTAATTTCAAAGAAGATGACCCATATGACTTGATTGCCTATGCAGACACTTTGATTGTTCCAATAGACTCCGGCGAGACCAACCTCATCCGAGTTATCAATGCCGCCTTGAACCAACCGCTATTCTTGACAATTGCAAACCACAAGCTCACAGTTGTTGGAGCTGATGCCTCCTACACCAAACCATTCACCACCACAGTACTCATGCTAGGACCTGGCCAAACCACTGATGTTTTGATCAATGGTGACCAAGCTCCAGCTAGATACTACATAGCAGCACGAGCTTATGCTAGTGCCCCAAATGCACCATTTGACAACACCACCACCACAGCCATTCTTGAATATAAGTCTGCCCCTTGTGCTGCCACAAATTGTGCAGCAAGCAAACCAATTATGCCTCCTCTACCGGCTTTCAATGACACACCAACTGTCACTGCATTTTCTAACAGTTTCAGAAGTCCTAGGAAAGTGGAGGTGCCAACTGAACTTGATGAGAGCCTCTTCTTCACAATTGGCCTTGGACTCAACAAATGCCCACAACATTTGAAAGCCAGGAGGTGTCAAGGACCTAATGGAACACGCTTTACTGCCAGCATGAACAATGTGTCTTTTGCGCTCCCAAACAATATTTCTATTTTGCAGGCATATCAACAAGGCATACCAGGAGTTTTTACCACTGATTTCCCAGCAAACCCACCATTGCAGTTTGATTATACCGGCAATGTTAGCCGCTCACTTTGGCAACCTGTTCCTGGGACTAAAGGGTACAAGTTGAAGTTCGGGTCAAGAGTGCAGATTGTGTTACAAGACACAAGTATCTTCACCCCTGAGAACCACCCAATTCATCTTCACGGATACGATTTCTACATCATTGCAGAGGGTTTTGGAAATTTCAATTCTAAGACTGATACCTCAAAATTTAACCTTGTTGATCCACCTCTTAGGAACACAGTGGCAGTACCTGTGAATGGATGGGCAGTCATTAGATTTGTTGCTGACAATCCAGGTAAATTTTCCGAAGTACACATAGATTATAATTTCCAATATACTAACTGTTATTTCATAGATATGAATTCAACCATCTAATGTTTAAAATCATATGTTTACATAGGTGCCTGGCTAATGCATTGTCACTTGGATGTTCATATCACCTGGGGCTTGGCCATGGTGTTCTTTGTAGACAATGGACTTGGGGAATTGCAGACCATACAGCCTCCTCCATTAGATCTTCCACTTTGTTAGGATAATCAACACAAATACATACCAACAAATTCACAAGCCCAGTAACTGGGGTTACTATTTTTCTACTATTACTATACAATTTCTCTGTTTGTTTCCCTGCATTTGGGGACCCAGTTCTTGTTATGTTTCATTGTTCTTTTTGATAGATAAAGAGGGTTTAGATAGGAGATGGTGAAGTAATTGCAATACTATGTACCATCTATTTATCCGTAGACCCTACATATTTCTGGATTTAGTTGTATTTTTTTCTATATCTATTGTTAAAGAATGAATTAAAAAGTTTTGAATATTTTTATGGTGTGCACCTTTTATTTGTATTCAGTCAATTTAAGGATCCTTCTTATTTCTAGTACGGTAACAATATACATAGACTAAAGAAACATGAACAATATAATGTGGAAAGCATCACAAAATGCCAGATTTTGAAGGCAGCCCTTATGCCATGTATCTTGGAGGATGTTGGTTAAAGCCAACAAAGCAGAGCAAGAAAGAGCAAAACTCAAAAGTGAGTAATAGAAAATGTAAAGGATAGCATCCATCTTGTCCACGAAAGAAGCAAACATGAGAACTTTTTTCTGAGAGACAAAAAAAGAAAAAAGAAAAAAGAATCATGCACAAAAGAGTGCCTGTGTTCACATTTGGTCCACTGGTAACATACACGAGATGCACATTGAGGGCAATCTGCAACCACCGTACCAAAGTTATGCTGATATTTAATAAAGTCAAAGCATATAATCTAATATACTTTGTCATCAAATTTAAGAAACCAAATATGCCATATGATTCTACCTCTAAAGATGAGTCAAAGTGGGTACAACAACATGTAGAGTATAAACAAAACATTGAACTGACAAAGGACAGAAGGAAACAAACTACAAATAACCCAGGAACCATTCTTCTAATCTTTGACCCCTAATAAAAAGCAATTGCTAGCCTCCAACTTCTCAAGTTTTTCAAACATGGAAGGAATGTAAATATAGAAAATACAAGGTGAGGAATTGTAGTTGAAAAAATTGGTGGTTGCATTCTGATTGAACAATATGTTTAGCTTCTTAAGACAGAGAGGGTCAGGGAAACGGCCTAACATCTAAATATTAGTCCACAATCAGACCAACTACAATATAAGATAAAACAAAATAAAATACAACAAAACAACCAATCCTTAGTTGCAAAACTTTTGGGTAAACTATGGATTCTTAATAGACTAATCAACGAACATTCTTGAAAAAAAATTAGCAAAAGGATTGGGGAAAATATGAGTGGATGCCTTCAATATATCTTTTCCTGGCATATAATAAAAGTCATGCAGATCCATGTCTCTACTCTACGTCGGTTACAAATAAATACCAAACAAATTGTGCCAAGAAATCGGTCACTTGGAACAAAAAATTTCAAATCCTAAAAAAGATTCTCACAAATTCAACTATCCGAAGAAGACAAAATTATGAGCTACAACAAATCTATAACTACCAAACGTATTTCTACCTCTGTTTTTCCTGCCAAATTTACACAATTGGAAAAGGAAACTTCTTTAGTGTGGCTAAATATGTCAACAAGAGCTTATCCAAAAAAATAAATGTCAACAAGACCACAACTACTTCACTATAAGGCAGAGGAAAATCTAGTACAATGAACCCAACTTACCACAAACAAATCAGCAGGTAAAATGAACCCTTCGAATACTCTAACATGTGTAGCTCCATTTTTAATATTAAAAATAAGAAGATACCATTAATAAAGCAATAATGAACAGTCTGCTGTGTCCTTGAAAATAGACAAAATTATTATTAAAAAAGAAAAAGAAAAAAGAAAGAAAAGAAAGAATACAAAACAATAGAGAAATTAAAATACTACAAAACATCAGTGTCCAAATTGACTAATTAATAGGAGACTTGTTGAAAGCCTACAGGAACAATCTGCTGTGTTCTTGAAAAAGACATTAAAAAAAAAGGAAAAAAAAAAAACATAAAACAATAGGAAATTAAAATTCTACAAAACATTAGCACTGTCCAAATTGACTAACTAATACGAATTAGCCTTGTTATGAGTTGATAAACATTGATTTGGTCTGCAAACAGAATCAGCATCACTAAATTCACTCTCAAGATCAATGACCCCTTTCCCATGGTCTTTGTCAGAAGACCCATGAAAAGCAAATCCATTAGAACCACAACTACCCACAGAAGAAGCAATGCTCTCAATATCATCACCATCCACATCATGAGCTTCTAAGGGTTCTTCCTCCTCCTCCTCATCATGATCCCACGGCATTGTTCTGTTTGCACTTGGTTTTTTAACCGGAGAACAACGATCTCTATCCTCACATGGCAGCTTCAATCCATAACTCCCACATCTTTTTTCACCCACATTTTCTTCTTGGTCCTCATCATAATGCTTCAATGGTGGACAGCAATATTCATCACAGTCTCCCTTTTCTTGAACATGTTGTTGCAAAGACTGTCTTCTGATAAGTGATCTATGGACTTCCACGTCCCTGTAGTTGAGACCTAGGTAGTTTTCAACCTCAAGTAACCGGACCAAGAAATACTCTTCATCAGTGTCAGAACTAGCCTTTGCCAAGACTATCCCTGATTTCCAAGAAAAGATGTACAAGACCTCAACAAGAGTACCAGTCACCAAATACTTCTCCTCCTCCTCCTCCAATGGTGGTTCACATGGATCACTGCCAAAGGAACCCACATTCTTGCAAAGAAAACTCATCTTTGCTCTGTAACTTGCAACCCAAGCAACCAGAAAAACAGAACCCAAATACACAAATTAAGACAGTTGTGTAAGCGTAAAAGCAAGACCGCTTGTTAGACCGTTGTGTTTAGTAGTCATATATAAAACATAGTAAATAGTAATCCTAGAGCTAGGGGGAAAAGGAATCCCAACTTATTTAGGATTTCTATCTAGTTCGTAATAGCCAATAAGATTGGGACAATGGGACATCATATATATATATATATATATATATAAACTAGTTATTCCCACGTTGTTTGCTTGTAGGTATGGGAGATAAGGTGAATTTTATCCTGCCTGATACCTTACTTGGTATCTTACAACTTGTTGGTATCCCTGGCGTGGTTTTTTATTTTGGGATAAATGTTGTGATTAACACTAAAGGTGAGATGTATTATTAGTAATATTATTGGAAAAAGTCAAAAAGATTCTTTGGTATTTGCTTTTTTGTACTATCTATTATTTTTTTTAAGAATAATTAATATTTCTTTAATATTAGTCATAAAAACAAATAAGAAATGAAGAAAAAAAAAATTAAACTAACAAAAGAAAAGGTTAATAAAGTGATACAAAGATTAAATTCCTTAAAGTGAGACCACACCACATCTTTCTAGATTAACTTAGAGCACTATTTCTCCTAGAAGGATAAATGCTTACTTACAAGCAATTATTTAGAGAAAGAATCTCCTCCAATTGAATTGAATTTTGAACCAAATGTGTGATAATTCATGACATTTATTTGATTTTAAATGCTATATGTCCTTCTCAAAAAAAAAAAAAAAAAATTGAAGAAATTGGAGGGTTCAATGGGAGAGGGTCTTATCCCATTTTTTGTGCATTAGTTAATTTTATCTCATTATATAGTAGTTATCATCATCAAATATATATTTAATTTATTCTTTGAAGAAAAAAAAAAAGAAAAAAAAAGAAAGCCTTTGAACACTCATGTAGCGCATGTGAGGAGAAAAGTTGTTGTTGTTTTTTATTTTATTATAGTTATTATTATCATCTTCACCGGCAAAGGGGTTAGAAAAGTTAGAGAGAACTATTTTAGAGAAGATTCATTCCCCAACTTATCTTGAAACATATATATAAGAGAGATGTTATATTTATAATATTTTTACAATAAATCATAGGTAGTTAGTTGTTATTGATTCAAATTTGAAACTAACATTAAGATTATTTTTTTGTCTTAACAATAACAACTAATAATAACCTGCCACTTAGGATTTGTTATAAAAATGTTGTAGATATATCATTTCTCTATATATATACATGAACCCAAATGGATTTTGTATCATTCTAAAGTATATACCCTACATTCTTTTTTTCTTTTTTATGCTAAATAATATAAACATACACCATACATTCAAAAACTTCAAAATCACTGCCTTAATTTCTTATGCAACAAATAGCGCATTTACATTTTGGACCCATTAAAACCTTTATGGAGTTTACTATAGTTTCTACCAGATTCATCCTTTATCGAGGTCCTCGACAACGGTGCAACACCAACAGAGATAGCCAACCCTGATAGAACTCCGTCGAAACAAGTGCATCACCAATCAATCCCAAGGGCTCATTATTCTTTGAACGACTTGATGGCATTTCAATGTCGTTTAACTCCATAACTGGGTATCTACTCCGCCCCACCATCACAAGGTCATAATTGGCTTCTAATGACTGAATTGCATCCATCACTTGTGCATTGCTCTCTGCCACAACCTCCCTACACACCACACACGCATTACTAATGTTCTTGACCTTGAACTCATCGTACAATGCATCGTCCATCAACATCTCCATCTCCATCGCCTCCTCCTCCTCCTTCTCCTTCTCTGCCTCCTTGCTTTTGCCCTTGTTTTTACCTTTGTTTGTGTGGTCCTTCTCACCCTGTTTCTTGATATGCAAGGAAACACGCAAAATAGTGAGACTCACGTCTACATGGCCAGACATGCGTTCAGCGTAAGCAAGGGCTTCACGGTCATCCTCTCCGCCGATGAAAATCACAGCAACATTGTAAGAAAAACTAGAAGTGTTCATTTGACGTGTGCCCCTATCGACAAGAATTCCAACAGTACACGGTGCATATGTTTGTAAGTTAGTATTGAAAGCACGTATTAATGAGGTAACACGGTTTCCATGAATATGTCTTTGGTTTTCATGGTAGGGAACGATGATGAGAGGGGTCAGTTTTTCTTGAGCCATCATACAAATGTTTTCATGCATGCTTTTGTAGGGGGCGATCATAATGAAGGGTCTGACAATGACTGGACCATTAGAATTCCCGGAGTAGTTTTCAAAGGCAGTAAAAATGTGATCAGAGATAGGAGAATCGGTGCGCATAAAAATCTTTTTTTTCTTCGCAATGTAAGGGGCGAGGAGTGGAGCAGCGTTACCCGTGAGTTCCTCAAGGTGGATTACATAGACACAAATGGGGCTTATTTCAGTTGGGTTAGAGGCTTCGAGGAGGCTAATGATGCTGTTTACATTTTCTTCATTGTGGACACAAGTAATGACATGAAATTGAAATGTGCATGGTGTGGTTTGGATTGCCAACGTGCATCTTCGCCTGTTATTTGGACCGAGTCGTACTCGAGGCTTGTATAACCTTTCTGTTAATGGTGCTATAAATGCGGTAATAGCCAGCGAGGAGAGAATCATTACAGCAAAAGTTTCCTCATCTAAAACCTGCAGCATTAGGAACACAAATTAGATAATGCACAGAGGTACCGTACAATAAAATTGAGCAAAATGCTGATACTATGAATTGACTAGATAAAATTTTAGATAATGCACAGAGTTCCTCAAAGTGTATTACATAGACACAAACGTGATAATGAATACGAACAATGCTATTTTAATAATATATTAAAAAAAATTTATATGAAAATTTTCTTTAAAATTATACGGTACAATGTTAAATTATCACGTTCGTATTCCTAATATATCTCAACGAAAGAAAATATGGTAAAATTTAAGACAAATCTATTTCATAATAATTCTTTAAATTAAGGAATTGACTATTTCTATTTTAATAAGGAAAATGTTAAATTTATTACTAATTTCTTACCGAAAACTTAAAAACTTACGTGACAAAGAATGTAATTATCAAGTTATTTCAACAACATAATAAATAAATATATGAATCACTTTTAAAAGTGCTTCATAGAAATTTATATAACACTAATCATAGAAATTTCTATAACTAGTGTTATATCCGATTGTAAAATTTATATAATAATTAACTTTGTGATAAGAAAAGGGTAAGGAAAAGAAATAATAGACTCACCCCATACTTCTTCCATCGATAATAAATGATAAACTCAATAATGCCCTTATTATTCATAATGAGGCCAAGCAAGAAAGCAGTTCTGGGTCTCAACTTGAATGATATCGAAGATACAAAAACTCCCAAAAACTTGGCAAAGTATCCCACAAAAATGATGCACACTAATACGACAGAAGTCTTCCAGTTACGCAAGGAACTCACATCTAATTCATAGCCAATACGGATAAAGAACAACGGCAGAAGAATCTCCATGACAAAACATTCTGCCTTCTCTACTAAAATTGAACCAAGAGGTGGTCCACCCGGTATGATAAAGCCTAGAATGATAGGCCCGTAGGCAATGGAAGACCCCACGAAGTCGGTGACAAATCCCATGACTGAAGCTCCAAGTAGTATTAGTACAACATAGAACTCATCTACCGCTTGCCCTTGTGGTGTTTTCTTGATGATTGAAAGCAATGCAGGGCGTATTCCATAGATACAGATAAGTATAATTATGAATGTGGAAGCAAAAGCGGCAACTGCTTGCGTTGTGTCTCCTTGCTTCAAGCTTGCAACCGTTATCACGAAGAACCATTGTAACAAATCACCAATTATTGAGGAAGAAAGGGAAAGTTGGCCCAACTCAGAAGTTAGAAGGTTGAGTTCATCTAAGGCAAAAGCAACTACACCGAAGAATGTTATGGATAAAATAGAGGCAACAAAGAAAGGAATGAATTTTAATTGTAACGAAGGTGGAAGGTAATCATGATACGAGTAAAAGAGGCACGTCAGAGTTATCCAAGGAAAAATGGTGCCTGCAAAACCAATGACCCATGTGATCCTTCCGGCCCTGCAGACCAAGGTCTTGTAGTCTGTTTTCACTGAAACAATGAAGAGAGTGTACATTACGCCTAATATGGAAAATGTACTCAACAACCCCATGTCAATTGGTGGGAACAAAGCTTCCCTGAATTTCATGTTCAGCCCCATAACACTTGGTCCTAAAATAATGCCACCCTGCACAAGTATCACATTAATTTTTCATTTAAACACATTTTTGGCAAACTATTGTTTACAATAAGGAACCAAAAAAATCTACAAATTATCCCTATTCGGCTCAAGAAACTCTAACCATATTAAGGATATGTAATAATAAACCATAATAATCATAAGAAAAAGGATTGTAACCTTAGTTGTGAGTTTAATATATAGGAAAAGTTAACGTATACTATATAAAAGTATTAGTTTAAAAAATATTTTTAAGAAAAAAGAAAAAAAACAGTTAACTATTTTGAAAGCTTTTTATATTTTTTATGAAAATTTTATCATTTTTTTTATAAAAAAAATAGTCTATTAACTAATACTTAAAGACATCTGTTAACTCAAAAAAAAAAAAACAACTAACTCTTCAAACTCAACTTTTCTATTTCAATGGAAAGAATATCTTCAAATTATCTACTAATTAATTAAACACCATGTAAAAAGAGTTGTGAAAGGAATGCTTTAGTTTATTAGGGTAGTCTGTAAAAATTGATCTCCTGCAAGAAGCATGACAGAGTAGCTAGAGAAAAACAAAAAGAATATGATCGTGCCTGACAGGGTAAATTTTCTTGAAGTGGATTTTTTGAGAAAGAAACAAATAGGTCAGTATTTTCCCTATTCACAAATCTTTTACACAACTTTCATGTATAAGAATGTGATTGTAAGGGGCTGCATCAACCTCATGCAAAAAAATTGTGTAAGCAACATTTTTCCAAAAATTTATCTCGAAAAAGTAAATGAGAAAATCACATTACAAGCAATAGAATAATATAAATTGTGGAAAATAACAAGAATTTCAAAAGGAATGCATATATACCAGGACACTGCAGAGAATTTTGGATTGTCTAAGAGGCCTAAGAACCAAGTAAATAACTCGGGAAACCACAATGCCTGCTAGAAGTTGGAGTATAAAAGTAGGAAAGATGCTGTCAAGGGGATTATATCCCGAAAAAATGCCTCTGGTTGAATCAAATTCGGAAGATCCACAAACAAATTTTGAATCAGCTTCCATGGTGGGTTTCGGTAAGATTAAACTGGTGGCATTTATTGAGGACGTATGATCCATTCTGCTCACAATAATCAATATGACCAAATTGGTATATATATGTGTGTGTGTTACTGAGAAAAGTTTTTGAATCTCCGAGCCTAAAGATCCAACCCCTTAAGAAATTCAAGACTAACAAAGAAATGAGACATATTTAAGATTTTTATTAATTAGTTGTTGGAGATTTTCTGTTGAAGTTGTTCGACTATTATATACAAATTTAACTCAAGTATACCAAAAATGAAAAAAAGGGAAAATAAATCAAGTAAAATCACAAATTCGGTCTAAGCAAACCAAATTACTGGAAGGATAACTACAAAAAGCTATAGGATAACCAAATATAACGGCAAAAATAACCTACAAAAAACCGTGGTTTAAACAAACCCTATTGACCCAAAATAACACTTAAAATCTTTAACACCACAACCGATGAGAATAACAAAAAACCTTTAATCCCAAAATCCTCTTGGAGTTGGTTTTAAATCTCAACAGATTAGTCCTTTAATTGATACTAGCCTCATCCTCATCACAAGATAAGGCTATTGTCTCATTTTGAGTTTAATGTAATTTTTTAATTTGAATTTATCTACTGTTAGTGAGGTTACACAGGAATGAGTTTTTAAGGGTCTGTTTGATAAGAGTATTTAAATACAGTTTTTTGTTTTGTAATCCATAATTAAAATGGTGGATCCCACACTTGAATTTATTGTTTGACTAATTTTTTCTAAATACAGTTTTCAAAAAACTGTATCCTATTTTCCTGATTTAAAACAATATTTTAAAAACGGTTTAAGAGGTGTTTTCAGAATATAGAAATTTTTTTTAATGACATAGTTGTAAATAAATTGAAAACAGTGAACCCCACATATTTGTTCAAATTCTTCTATCTCTTAAATTAAAGAGCTTATCTTTATCACAAAAAGAATTTCCACACTTCAAATTTGAAATTTATCATTAAAAAAAAAATGATGAGCTCATTCCTTTTTCATTATCCACAAAAAAAAAAGAAAAAAAAAGGTAATCTACAGATTCTACACATTACTTTTTGTATTTTTTTTTAAATCTCAAAAATATAAATGGTCTCCTAAACAATTATTTTTTTATTTTTAGTATTTTAAAAATTGTTCTTAAAAATGGGAGCCAACCACATAAAATATAAAAATTATTAGCTGAAAACTAGTTTCAAGTTCAATTTTTTGAAAATTGTTTTTATACTGTTTTGAAAACAAAAACAAAAATGCTTTTACCAATCAGGCCCTAAGAAACTAAAATCTAGGATTTGACATGGAGTAAACTGCTGGGTTTAGTGTGTGTTAGTTTTTAGGAAAAAAAAAATGTATTAAATGTGCGTGAGATATATTTAAATAAAGAGTGTGCTAATTTTTAGGAAAAAAGTTTCTCTAACATTTTTTTTTTTTGAATTTTTTAGACTTACAATTTTAACCCTAATTTTTATTTTTTAAGAATAAATATTATAAAATATTTAGATTATGAGTATTTTTGACATTTTTTGAACCCATAACTAACTTTTTGAATCCTCTTAATATGTAATGTCCGTTTGGAAACAATTTATTTAGCTGAAACTGAAAACTTTTTACTGAAAGTACTGTAGATAAAGCTAAAAGATAGTTGTAAATAAAATGAAAACAGTGGACCCCACATATTTGTCCAAATTCTTCTATCTCTTAAATTAAGGAGCTTATCTTTATCATAAAAAGAATTCCCACACTTCAAATTTGAAATTTATCATTAAAAAAAATGATGAGCTCATTCCTTTATCATTATCCACAAAAAAAAAAAAAAAAAAAAAAAGGTAATCTACAAATTCTGCACATTACTTTTTGTATTTTTTTTTAAATCTCAAAAATAGAAATGGTCTCCCAAACAATTATTTTTTTTTATTTTTAGTATTTTAAAAATTGTTCTTAAAAATGGGAGCCAACCACATAAAATATAAAAATTATTAGCTGAAAATTAGTTTCAAGTTCAATTTTTTGAAAACTGTTTTTATACTTTTTTGAAAACAAAAACAAAAATGCTCTTACCAATCAGGCCCTAAGAAACTAAAATCTAGGATTTGAAATGAAGTAAACTGTTGGGTTTAGTGTGTGTTAGTTTTTAGGAAAAAAAAGTATTAAATGTGCGTGAAGTATATTTAAATAGAGAGTGTGCTAATTTTTAGGAAAAAAGTTTATCTGACAATTTTTTTTTTTGAATTTTTTAGACTTACAATTTTAACCCTAATTTTTATTTTTTAAGAATAAATATTATAAAATATTTAGATTATGAGTATTTTTGACATTTTTTGAACCCATAACAAACTTTCTAAATCCTCTTAATATGTAATGTCCGTTTGGGAACAACTTATTTAGCTAAAACTGAAAACTCTTTACTGAAAGTACTGTAAATAAAACTAAAAGATAGCTAAAATAGTACAATGGAACTCATAAATAGTATCAAAAAGTGCAGTGAGGCCTATGAAAAGTAATAAAAATAAGTTAAATAGTAAAAAAAAAAAAAAAATTGATTTTTTAAGTCATGCCAAACGCATACATAAAGATAGAGATAATTGATAAGTCCCTTATTATTACTTTAATCAATGTTATTTTGGGTTTTTTACTTTTATTTTTTATTTTTTATTTTATAAATTCCCTCTACTCAACTTGAATTAGTCACTTTTTGGGTTTTTTACCCTTTTACTTTTTTTTTTTTTTCTTTTACCCTTGAATGTTATGTGTTTTTTTTTTTTTTTTTTTTTGATCGTGAATGTGATGTGTTATTAGAACCATGTTACTCTTAAGGGTGAATGTTACTGTGTTAGGTGTACTGTGTTAAGTGTGTTAAATACTAGGATTGCTGAAGTGGGCAGTTGGAACTGGGAAGCCATGGTTGTTGATTTGTTGAATACTAGTGTTGAATTGTTACTGTGAAAAACAAGGTAATTTCTTTTTTTTTTTAATTTTGGAGAGAAAAATTAAAAATAAGTGGTTTGCTGATTTTTTTTAGATAGGATTGTTGATTTGCTGTGCGGTGCCATGAATAATTAGTTGTTTGGGACTCAAAGTTAAAAGTTTAGTTTAGTTTAGGTTTTTTTTTTTTTTTTTTTTTTTTTTTTTTTGGGTATACCACTAATTAGACTTTTAGTTCAAAAAATATTTATTAACATATAAAGAGATGAAACATATAACTTTTAATTACTTGGTAAATTCAGGGAAATCTAGATACAATATTTGACATTTTTTTCAAAAGAAAAAAAAAGCAAATAATTCAAATGAATTTTTTTTTTTTTTTTTTTTTGGAGAAATAGATAAGTTAATTTTATTAAGGTAAATCAGACTGGAAAACATCATCTAAGTCTTGTGGTAGTTCTTCTAACCACACATCAGTATCATCAGCTAAAATTGCTCTTCTAGCTAGAGAGTGGGCTAATCTATTACCCCTACAAATATGAGAAAAAATACATAACCGCATACAAGACCCCAACCACTTAATATCCTGTATAAAATGGCCCAGCCACGATCTGTCTTGCTTCAGATTTTTGATAGCGTTGATGACTTGTAGGGAGTCACCTTCAAGCTCCATTGTTGAAATACAAATTTCCTAGGCAAAAATGAGAGCACGCCTAGGTGCCAGTGCTTCCACCATATCCACCGAGTTGGGCAGGGGAATTCGCTGAAATTATTTTGTGTCTTTTCTTTTATTGACCGGTTAAAATAATTTATTTAGAATAATGGAACAATTATTACAAGTTTTACAAATGGATGTTTTAATTTTTAAAACACACAAAAAATGTTAAGAAAAATGCTAAAATTACTACAAATTAAATTTATTACAAAATGTTTACAAATTAATATGATAATGAATATGATTGATGTACTTCAACAACATTATAAATAAATGTCAAAATTATTATTATTAGAGTAATATACTAGAGTCACAAACTATTTTATAATATTTTTGCAAATTGTTAATATAATCAACTTCTTATTAGTTTTAATCTAGACCTATCATTAACATCACTTATTCATTTATTAATAACCACTCACTACATCTGCATTTTGTAAATTTTTTTGTAAAAAAGTTTATATCTCTAGTATTATTCTTATTTTTATTTGTGTGTAATTAGCGATATATTAATTTATAATAGCTATATAGTAAAATTTATATTATACGTACCTAGTATCACTTAAAAAGTAATTATGAAATGAATTTATTATATTGTTCACCAATCATATTCATATATTGTCATATCAATTTGTAAATATATTGTAGTACAATTAACAGTGTCTTTAGCATTATGAGTATGTTGCTAAGTTAGTTTGTATGCATCTAGTGAAAAATAAGTAGCAATTTTTTCTTGTTAATATTTTGTTAATACTAAATACAAACTAGTTTTCATAATAACTAAAAAATATGTATTTATTTATACTTTGCTAAGGTAAAATCCTAGTTTCGTTTCTACATGTAATTATAAATAAATAAAAGAAAAGGTTTGGCTCTTAACATCTTTGAAGCCTTAAACTCCAACCACCAATAAGAAGATAATATATATCCTAAGGGTGGAACCAAATTTTTTTACTTAGGGCCCAAATTATATGGTACAAATAAATTAATCAAGAAAAATCATGCATGCGTACACACACATCTAATGTCAGAGTTAGTCATACTTCATAAATGTATTACACACAAAATTATTATCAACTTGTATCTAATATACTACTTCATAGTGAAAATAATTTGCAATAGAAACAGCGAATTCTTTAAAATTATAAATGATCCAAAATTTTACAATAAAAAATGTCACTGAATATTTTTTAAGGGGGCCAATTCTTAGTTTTGTAGGCCAAACGTTTCAAAATTTTCTTAAGCATATATACTACATATATTTTTTTTAAAGTGAGACTGAAAAAAATTGAACCAGGATGAGAGTCTTTTAAAATTGAGTGGTTCGTGGCTAGAAAGAATACTACTCAGTACTGGAAAATGGAAATTACAGCTGGCAAGTTGAATGAAGAAGTAGCTAGTAAAAGAGAGAGAGAGAGAGATATATATATATATATATATATATATATATATAATAAAGAAGTGTTGATTTGCCAATGGACCAATGGTAGAGCTTGCAATTTGAGGCTTTGAAAGGCACCTAGACCGGTGGGGCCATGCCGTGTGATGTGTTATTAGGTCCCAAGCTTTTACCTACAATAAAATGTTTTGTAAAATTTTTGTACCTCCTGTTATATATATAGTTTTGTCCCCATGTAACCTCAATATATATGACTCATTTAGTCGTGTATATTGCATATGTCAATAACATATATAATCTTTTTATTAGTATTATTAAACCCAAAACTCTAAACATATTTGTAGTTAAATTTTGTAATAATAATAATAATAATAATAATAATAATAATAATAAGATCAAAGAATTAATAAAGATCTAAGGATGAAAAAATAAAACAAAATTTGTACCGTTCAAGAATGTATCCTAGGGTACATTCTTGAACGATACAAATTTTGTTTAGGCCTATACGTTCAAAAACCTCAAACTCACTTCCTTAATTTTATATTATGCACAACAACAAACTTTATTTACATTTCAAACACATAAAAATCTTAACTATAGAGATCAATTTAATTACTACTTATGATTATCATTATGCTATTATCAAATTTTGTATATCAAATGATTGATACCTCCTTATGTTTTTAACAAAAAATATCAAATTTTTCATCCTCATTGTAACTATCAAATTATCAACAAATTAAAAAAATAAATAAAAAAAAGGCCTTTTCCCTGTTGATTATCAAAAGGAAAAGAAAGGAAAAAAAGAAGTTAGTTTACTACTTATGAACTGGTCGTCCACAACGGTGCAACACCAACAAAGACAGCCAACCCTCAAACAACTCCGAGGAAACAAGTGCATCACCAATCATTCCCAAGTGCTCAATATTCTTTGAATTAAGTTGTGGCATTTCAATGTCGTTTAGCTCCATAGCTTGGTGTCTGCTCCTCCCCACCATCACAAGGTCGTAATTGCTCTCCAATGATTGAATTGCATCCATAACTTGTGCACTGCAATCCGCCACAACCTCCCTACACACCACACATGCATTACCCATGTTCTTGATTTTGAACTCATCGTACAAAGCCTCGTCCATCAGCTCCTCCTCCTCCTCCTCCTCCTCCTCCCCCTCTTTGCTTTTGCCCTTACATTTGCACTTGTGTTTACAGTTGTCTCTACCCTTGTATTTGTTTGTGCTGTCAAACTCACCCCCTTTCTTGCAATGCAAGGTAATACGCAAAACACAGAGACTCACTTCTGCATGCCCAGACATGCGTGCCGCAAGAGCAAGGGCTTCACGGTCATCCTCTCCACCGATGAAAATCACCGCAACATTGTAAGAAAAATGACTGGAGTTCATGCGACGTGTGCCCCTATCAACAAGCATTCCCACGGTACATGGTGCATATCTTTGTAACTTAGCATTGAAACCTCGAATGGATGTGGCAACAAGGCTTCCTTCGATATGTTTTTGGTTTTCATGGTAAGGAATGATGATGAGAGGGGTTAGTTTTTCTAGAGCTAACCTACAAATATTTTCATGCATGCCTATGTAGGGTGCGATCATAGTGAAAGCTTGGACAATGACTGGACCATTGGAATTCCTGGAATAGTTTTCAAAGGCACGCAAAATGTGATTAGAGCTAGGAGAGTTGCTGAGCTTAAAAATCCTTTTTTGCTTAGCATTGAAAGGGATGAGTGCTGGAACAGAACTGCCCTTGAGGTCCACTAGGTGGATTACATAGGCACAAATGGGGCTTATTTCAGTTGGGTTAGATGCTTCGAGGAGGCTAATGATGCTGTTTACATTTTCTTCATTGTGGAGACACGTAATCACACGAAATTCAGATGCGCCAGGTGTGGTTTGGATTGTCTTCAACCGTGTTTGCTTGTGAGATGAAGCCAGTCTTACCCTTGGCTTGTATAGCATGCCTGTGAATGGAGCTATAATTGCAGTCATAGCCAGCGAGGAGAACATCAATACAGCAAAAGTTTGCTCATCTATATACTGCAACATTAGGAACACAAGTTAGGTAATGCACAATAAAAATGAGCTAAACTTCATCTTAATCAAAAGGCCGAGAGAGGTATGCACAATAATAATAAAAAGGTAAGTAAATACTCAAGTTAATTATCACAAATCCTTATTGGAAAATTTATGATAATGACTCAATAACATAATATATAAAAAATATCTTATTTACCTTTTTTGTGATTTGTCATACAAATACTTTGTAAGTTTAATGTAGTAAATGTGTAATATCCCTAGCATTATTTTAAAATAGTGAATTCTAGTTAGTTTAATTGATAAAGTTTTTTATCGTCAAATAAGAAATTAATTTGATGTTTAAACTCCAACTACATTAAAAACCAATTTATATATTGGTTTAATGATAAATAACAATTATTATGGAGCAAACATCATTGTTAAAATTTTATCATATTTAATATTTAAAAAAACATTACTTTAAAAAAGAAAATGTAGTAAAATTTAACATTGGTCTATTTCATGATTTAAATTAAATATTATAAATATAAAGTGTAATGTCGTATCATACATGACTTTTTAAAAATAAAATTTGACTCTATGAATTGACTATTTCCATTTTAATATGAAAAATGTTAAATGTTAAATTCACTACCAATTTACCAAAAAAGGCTTACACAAATTGATAAGGCAACTAATATAATTGATGTTATCTCAACTATATAATAAATTAATGTATGGATTATGTTTCAGTGATTAGTATAATATCGATTTGTTAATTGTAATAATTTTGTAATAATATTAACATCATTTGTTTTTCAATTATAAAGACTCATTACATATATAGAGATTAAAGAAATAAAGAGTCACCTTAATCCTCTTCCATCGAAAATAAATGACAATCTCAATGATGCCCTTGTTATTCATAATGAGGCCAAGCAAGAAAGCAGTTCTGGGCCTCAACTTGAATGATAGTGAAGCCAGAAAAACTCCCAAAAACTTGGCAAAGTAACCAGCAAATAGGATGGCCATAAATGTGAAAGCGGTCCTCAAGTCACCCATGGCACGCACATCTAATTCATAGCCAACGCGGACAAAGAGCAATGGCAGAAGAAACTCTGAGACAAAACACTCTCCCTTCTCTACTAAAATTGAACCAAGAGGTGGTCCATCCGGTACGATAAAGCCTAGAATGATAGGCCCGTAGAGAATGGAACTGCCCAAGAAGTCAGTGGTAAATCCCATGAATAAAGCTCCAAGTAGTATTAGTACAACATAGGTTTCATCTATCAATTTCCCTTCTGGTGTTTTCTTGATGATTGAAACTAATGCCGGGCGTATTCCATAGATGGAGATAAGTACCAAAATGAATGTGGAAACAA